>NC_056728.1:755023539-755161039 GCF_019279795.1 Protopterus annectens | reverse complement strand
CTATATATATATATATATATATATATATATATATATATATATATATATAGATAGAGAGAGAGAGAGAGGGGGAGAGATGTGTGTGTGTGTGTGTGTGTGTGTGTGTGTGTGTGTGTGTGTGTGTGTGTGTGTGTGTGTGTGTGTGTGTGTGTGTGTGTATGTGTGTGTGTGTGTGTGTGTGTGTGTGTGTGTGTGTGTGTGTGTGTGTGTAGGGGTCTACCTCTTATTATCAAAAACCCACTTCACCGAACATCCAAAAACCGGGAAGACTTTGCAGAATACTTTCTTGCACAAACTCTCAGATCACCGGAACTTTACTCCAGGAAAGTAACCACTTATTGCACGTTGTTTTTTTTTCTTTACCAAATCAACTTTATTTCAGTCTCTGGTTCAAACATAATAACATCAGTTTAGAAAATAGCAGCAAAGTTTACAATAGCAATCTCAAACTGCAAAACATCAAGTTGACAGCATATCTTATAAGCCTCGCATAAAATATGAAGCAAAAGTTCCAAAAGTAACTGTTACTCAGGGCTAGATTAAAAAAAAAGTTGCTCTCAGTCTAAGTCTGCCCTGATTCCAAGATACTTGCTCTCAGTGTAGCTCACTTCAGTGTAAGGCCCATTATAAACAATCTGACACTGGCAACCAGATTCTAAAAGACTTCCTCTCAGTGTAAGTGACTTACTTTGGTGTAAGGCCTATTATAAACAAGCTTACACTGGGAGCCAGATTCCAAAACACCTCCACTCAGTGCAAATAAAAAATATCAGCTTAAGTCCTATTAGATTACAAAAGCCAGAAAACTGATAAATAATATTTGACAGATCCAGTTCTCAAAGAAAGATAATTGATGAAAGGATTTACTATTTATACTCTCAAGAATTCAACTATATCTAGAGACCTTATAAAAATATACTTTCTATACCTAACAAATTAGAAAAGGTAATCCACGAACTTTGGTTTGTGGGGGAAATTAATAGCTAGTCCTAGCCTTTATATGTTGTAGTTTGGAGGTTGTTTGGTTTTCCAGCTTCTGGTAATACAATTTTTATACATCAACAGTATTCAGTTTATCAAAAACAATTCTGTATAATTATCTTTTAGGAGAATCTTCAACTAGTAATAGAAACTTTATTTCTTGACAAATTTACTTGGGAAGTTAAGTTTTCAAAATGTTTAATGCTTCTTTTTTGAACTCTAACTTTTACACAAAAATAGATGTTTCCAATTACTGTGTGCTGCACTATCATATTTCCAACAAAGGAAATTCATGCCAAAAAACTTTTTAGATAGCCTTTCTGGAATGTAATAATACCCGTGAAGGCACTGCCATCTAAAAAGAAAGAAAAATAATATATATATACGAAAGTCCAGCTTTTCTAGGGTTTAATACAACCTTTTTCCACATCTGCATCCCAAGCCTCATACCAAATCTTTCTATCTTATGACAAGCAACTCCCACACCCACAAACTATATATACCAACTCCAGGGTTGCACAACATTGGAGAGGGGGACAAATCCCTGTTTTTGCCTTGAATACTGGTTTTCGATCAAATGGGTTTAGGTCAAATGGTCTTTCGATCATATGAAGTAGACCCATATATACATACATATATATATATATATATATATATATATATATATATATATATACACATATATGCATACGAACACTGTGATCACACTACTGTGGATAAAAGGGCAAATTCCCCTATCCCCACTGTACCATGATCTCAGTACAAATGGTTCGACATTCTTTAAACTTAATCATATGATGTACAACTTTATGGAAATTCGATGTTGTGAATGGGATCCTGTTTTTATATATATATATATATATATATATATATATATATATATATATATATATATATATATATATATATACACACACACACACACACACACACACACACACACACACACACACACACACACACACACGCACACATGCTGAAAACCTTATCTCTAGATGATTGTCACTTTTGAAGTGACATCCCAACCTCATGTGTAAACATGTAAAAAGGTGTTGTAGATAGATGGATATATCTGTGATGCATATATGTAAGTATATCTTTCAATCTAAAACATTTCCATTTGGAAAAGTGATAGATAGTTGGCTTAAGCACATATATAGGAATATCCCACAAATTATAATAGATTCATGGGATTTTTTAAAGAGGCTAAAACCTGAAATAGCAAAAAAAGCCAATTGGTTGGTCACTATTGATGTGGTAGACCTCTTTTCAAGCATTCCTAAAGAAGAGGGAATTACAAGGTTTCAGGATATCATAAGGAAGAAAAGCGGTATATCATGGGAAAGAACGTTATTAATTACGGAGTTTATGGATATAGTACTGTCCCATAATTATATCATGTTTGAAGGGAAGTACTATAGACAAAAGAAAGGGGTTGCCATGGGGGCAGCTTGTGCCCCCATGTTTGCAAACTTGTTTTTGACAAGCTGGGAGGAAGAGTTTATTTTGAACTCTGAGTGGTCACCCTTCCTCGGATGTTATTATCGATT
This sequence comes from Protopterus annectens, assembly GCF_019279795.1. Lineage (NCBI taxonomy): Eukaryota > Metazoa > Chordata > Ceratodontiformes > Protopteridae > Protopterus > Protopterus annectens. Next base: position 755,158,508 of record NC_056728.1, on the reverse strand, counting down.
CCTTGACGACATCTTTATTACATGGAATGGTAATGGAGTGGACCTAGATAAATTTAAGATGTACTTGAACGGATGTAGTGATGAAATAAAATTCACCTTTTGTCAAAATCAAAAGTCCATTCCATTTTTGGACACATTGATAACATTAGAGGAAGGGGTATTTAAATCCAATATCTACAGGAAAATGACTTTTAGCAATTCCTATTTGGATTACCAGAGTAGCCACCCTATAGTGCAGAAAAGGAATTTGGTAAGGGGCCAATGTATAAGAGTGGCTAGGATGACATCAGCCAAGAAAGACTTAAAAAGTGAATTAAAAAAAGTGGGGGAGTTCTTTTTAGATAGGGGATATCCCTACAAATTGGTGGAAGATGCAATATGGTATGTTATGGGAGAATGGGGTAGGAAGTATAAGCCGCTATTAGGGAATGGAGACACACCATTTAACGTAGTCAATAGGGAAGGAGGAAAAGAAGAGGGTTTGGTTAATAGTAAAATAGGAGATGAATTTAGTAGGGCTTGTGTATTACAATACAGTAAGCATAGTGGAGAAATAAGGAAAATTCTAGACAGGCACTGGAACATCACTAGAATCGATGGAGAAATTTCAAAAATAATGGGAGAGAAACCATTATGTGTATTCAAGAATGGGAACAATATGAAGAAATTATTGGAAAGGAAAATACAAGCATCAGATTACAATATTAAGGGCACGCATAAATGTGGGACATGTAGACAGTGCCAACACATTATAACAGTCCCCAGTATAGAACTATCGGATATTAATAGAACCAAAGTAAGGTTTCAAAAGGGCAATTGTAGATCCAGACATCTGATCTACCTAGCAAAGTGCACAAAGTGCACTGCATTTTATGTTGGAAAAACGACCAGATGTCTGAGAAATAGAATATACGAGCATCTATATTGTATTCAAAGGAAAGATGAAAGAAATGCCCTTTGGAGACACATAAATGAAAATACAGAATGCACAGGGTTTCTTTTTGGTATACTAGAAATAGTTAAAGCTAATCCTAGGGGGGGAGATTTGAAGAAGAAAGTAGGGGAAAAAGAGGTCATTTGGCAAATTAAATTAAATGCCTCAGTCCCCCCAGGGATAAATGAATATCTCTCCATAAAGCCCATACTAGAAGCACATATATAATAAATAACAATGCATAGAAGTGTGCTTCATAGTAAAAATCTGTTTAACACTTGTATATTTATTCTGTCTTCAGTATATTGTAACTATTGTATATGGAATGTAGCATAATTTCAAGGAAGAACTGAATTAACATAAGGAAGAGAGTATCTTATGTAAATAAAATTTTATTAGTCTACTAAAGTAATGCACTAGCACTTTAAGGCATAAATGGAACTATCATGTGACTAAAGTGGTATATATTTAAGTAAGGTTTTAATGTTGTAGTATTGTTCTGAGGAAGTCTTAATTGATGAAAGCGCTTAACCGAATGGTTTTAATCTGTATTTTACAATAAACTGTTTATTTTTTGGTCAACTACGGAGTTTGCTTTATGTCGGAGTGCTGGTGCTGTTGCTGGTGTTACAATCATTGATTGGGAACCGTTATTTCCATTCCGTTTTTCTTTTATTCATCAGTTTGACTGTTCATACTTTATTGGTATTATCTTTCAATCTATATATATATATATATATATAGAGAGAGAGAGAGAGAGAGAGAGGGAGAGATGTGTGTGTGTGTGTGTGTGTGTGTGTGTGTGTGTGTGTGTGTGTGTGTGTGTGTGTGTGTGTGTGTGTGTGTGTGTGTGTGTGTGTGTGTGTATGTGTGTGTGTGTGTGTGTGTGTGTGTGTGTGTGTGTGTGTGTGTGTGTGTGTAGGGGTCTGCCTCTTATTATCAAAAACCCACTTCACCGAACATCCAAAAACCGGGAAGACTTTGCAGAATACTTTCTTGCACAAACTTTCAGATCACTGGAACTTTACTCCAGGAAAGTAACCACTTGTTGCACGTTGTTTTTTTTTTCTTTTGCCAAATCAACTTTATTTCAGTCTCTGGTTCAAACATAATAACATCAGCTTAGAAAATAGCAGCAAAGTTTACAATAGCAATCTCAAACTGCAAAACATCAAGTTGAACAGCATATCTTATAAGCCTCACATAAAATATGAAGCAAAATTTCCAAAAGTAACTGTTACTCAGGGCTAGATTAAAAAAAAAAGTTGCTCTCAGTCTAAGTCTGCCCTGATTCCAAGATACTTGCTCTCAGTGTAGCTCACTTCAGTGTAAGGCCCATTATAAGCAATCTGACACTGGCAACCAGATTCTAAAAGACTTCCTCTCAGTGTAAGTGACTTACTTTGGTGTAAGGCCTATTATAAACAAGCTTACACTGGGAGCCAGATTCCAAAACACCTCCACTCAGTGCAAATAAAAAATATCAGCTTAAGTCCTATTAGATTACAAAAGCCAGAAAACTGATAAATAATATTTGACAGATCCAGTTCTCAAAGAAAGATAATTGATGAAAGGATTTACTATTTATACTCTCAAGAATTCAACTATATCTAGAGACCTTATAAAAATATACTTTTTATACCTAACAAATTAGAAAAGGTAATCCACGAACTTTGGTTTGTGGGGGAAATTAATAGCTAGTCCTAGCCTTTATATGTTGTAGTTTGGAGGTTGTTTGGTTTTCCAGCTTCTGGTAATACAATTTTTATACATCAACAGTATTCAGTTTATCAAAAACAATTCTGTATAATTATCTTTTAAGAGAATCTTCAACTAGTAATAGAAACTTTATTTCTTGACAAATTTACTTGGGAAGTTAAGTTTTCAAAATGTTTAATGCTTCTTTTTTGAACTCTAACTTTTTACACAAAAAATAGATGTTTCCAATTACTGTGTGCTGCACTATCATATTTCCAACAAAGGAAATTCATGCCAAAAAACTTTTTAGATAGCCTTTCTGGAATGTAATAATACCCGTGAAGGCACTGCCATCTAAAAAAGAAAGAAAAAATAATATATATATACGAAAGTCCAGCTTTTCTAGGGTTTAATACAACCTTTTTCCACATCTGCATCCCAAGCCTCATACCAAATCTTTCTTCCCATGACTTATGTAATTTCTCTTACTCTAGCAACTCCATTCCTAATAACATTTGATATGCTGTATTAATTAGATGCTTAGTTTTTGCGTCTCTAGTCCACTCTTCAAAAATTAATCTTATTAGCCCAGGGGCATGTTCCATTTTGACACTGCTGAATTTCAGTTTTCTGAACTGATGTGTCATATTGTTAAATCACAATATATCCACAGTCCTGACCCTTCCCATCCCACAACAATCCTCCCAACCTATAATTTTACCATTACTTAACAGATGTCCCAAAAAAGTACAGGCAAGTAATGACTGAGCCAGTGTCTTGTATCAAAGTCTTGATGATCTCAGTCTAAATATTGTACAATTGGAAAAATATCATTATGTAAACTAAACAATTTACATTTTCATAGAATATGAATTGTACTTCATATGTATAGTAGACACCTTTCCTCTTTGTGTAAACATTAAAGTCTCTAACAAACAGTAGTCAATATATATCCTGGATTCCTTGCAGTTTTAACATGAAAATGCCATTCCAGCTAAACCTGTACTTTTGATTTATCAAATTATAAAAATGTTTATAACAGCCACAAAATGATAACAGTTTTGGGTCTGGAACACATAAGTCCCCAAATTATTTTTTTTAACAAAAAAAATCTTTATTAAATTATCACATATGACATAGGCAATCTTACATTTATATAAATGAAAAACAAACATTGACACCACTTTAGTTGCAAACATTATGTATCACAGACACTACTGAAACAACTGTAGTTACAAACATTATACATCACTTCTAATCTAACCAGTCATTGTCGGATAAGCATTATACAGTTCATTCAAATTCTGACTTCTTTTAAATCTCATTCCTTCTCTGCATATATTGTTCCCACAATTCACATTTTTTCTATGTAGTTTGCACCTTCCCTTTTCTAAAGATCCCAATACCAGCTGTTTTATTTCTGTTATTATATTTACTACTTCTAGTAAAGTTGGTTTAGACTTTGATTTCAATTTTCTAGTAATTGCTTTTTTGGCAGCCACCATAATTAGACTCAGCAAGGTTTTACTATGTGTAGACAATTCAGATTCTGTATCATAGCTCAAAAAATTAATCTCCCTAGTCAAACCAATCTGCTCACCCAGCATCCCCAACAGAGTGGGTCTGCAGGGAATCTTTAAATTCTGCCAACTCATTACACTCCCAAAAGATATGTTCCCAACCATCTGGTTCTTCCCCCCCTCACACCTGCAATATTTGTTATCCACCTGAGGTAAAATTCATTGGCGTCTACCTGGAGTATAAAAATACCTATGTAAACACTTCCAGGCAAAGATCCTAAATGTTCTAGACTTTGTTGTATATTTGATATATATATATATATATATATATATATATATATATATATATATATATATCCCGGTTTACTATGGCAATGTAAGGCAGCTGAGTGTATGTTTTTTTGTGGTGTACCATGAAGTATAGGAGCATTAGGGACTTCTAAATATCAATTAAATCTTTAGGGGTGAGAAAAGGGGTGCTCCAACTCAAGGGCCTCTGTGATCCTTTATTTTATCTCAATGTACTTTCTATCCCATCAGAACACTAAAACTCTGAATTACTCTCACAAGGGGTTATAAATGCTGGTTTGGGTCCAGCAGATAAACTAAGAGGTCATTGGTATGCAAGGTGAAACTTGTAAACCCCGCCCCCTTAACTATTGGATTTTCTGAGCTAAATGTTACAAATACAAAGCAAGTAGTAACAAAAAAGAGTACACTCCTGAGTTGTGCCTCTAGGAAATAACACTAGGGAGGATAAAAACCCTCCTAATTTAATCTTTGCTATTACTCCATTATGTATCCTATTAAGTAAACTGATGAATGAGAGGGGGGAGCAAACAGGGATAATATCTAAAACAGGAATTGCCATTCTACTCTGTTGAAAGCTTAGCATTAGGAGGGGTTTTAAATTCTCCTGTGCATTTTTGATTAAAACGAGCATTTTTTTTTCAATATTGCAAAATATCTGTAAGTCCTAAATGAAGTCCATTTGGTCAAGATGAACTAAGCCAGGAAGCCACTTCACTATTCTATCATCTATAATCAAAGTAAAAAAATATCTGCATTTAAAACAAAGACTGGGCTTTAAAAATCAAGGTATACAGGGTCTTTACCTGGTTTTAGAATCAGTGAGATCTGAGCCTCTTCCTAACTTTTTGGGGCAACTCAAGCCCCTAAGGACCCAATTTGTTATGATAATGAAATTCCCTCAGAATCTGCAGCCCCACTCACTGAGAATTTAAAATTGGAGCCAGGTATGGTCCCTTTTTCAGATCCCTTTAAAACCTGAGATCATTTTTTTATTGTAATAGGAGAAAATAATAATTCTTTCTCTTCATGTGTCAGTTGTGGGAAGACAATGCCCTAAAAGAACTAATCACATTCAGACTGCAACTGGATATCTACTGATTTCCTCTTATACATATACTCTCCATAATATTTTTCAAACACTCTCAGTATTTGACCAGGGGTATGTACTACCTAACCTATCTCTAAATTAGTTATTCAGTTATCAACCCTACCTGCCATATGTGTTACAGGTAATGATTTAAAATATTAGGGGAGTATGCAAAGTCCCTCATCTTAAAAGCTGAAACTATCCCATGTGTACTACACTCATTAATGTACGCTAGTTGTCATTAAGTATGAAGGCAGTCAATCACCCGATTCTCATTCAAAAGCTGGCAATCCAACTGAAGTGGTTAACATCTTTCTTTTTAGTTTAGAGATATGTAAACTGTGCTTGCTTTTCTTGTGTGTGGTGTAATTTTGCATATAGAACACAATTTTTTCTTCATGATGTCCCACGTATTAAGGGCATGCTTGGTCCTTAAACTGCATTTCTGTGTCAGAGATACACATCTCCAAGGCCTAATGTTGGAAAAGCCCCATGTCAAAACCCATCAAACTGACTTCTAACACCTATTCAACTGCTCAAAGGTAGGATGAATTTGACAAGTCAGTGGGAGATGACCTGAAAATAATCTATTTTCTGTGCCTTCCACCTTTATCAGATACTGATGTCCCTAAAACAGTATCATTTTGTCAATGCAAGAGAAATATCTAAACCTATATGAATAGCATGTGAAATGTGTGTGTTATATGCTGGTTGGGATTCATTATGTCAGTAAAATCTAACACTGAAAAATATCTAGCTAACAACCTTCCCCAGCACTGGCACCATCAACTGTCTAAGGCCCACCTCGACCTCTTCTGGTGAAAATACCATATTCTAAGAAGTGTCATTCCCTCTCTGAAATTTATCCAATCTTTACACAGTTTGATAATGTCATTTTTCATAGTATCTGAGGGTGGGAGTGGGGAATATACAATCCTTAAACTGGACCCCCCACCACCACTACCATGTATCAAGATACATCCCTCCAAATTTTTCCCTTTCATAAGAAGATTCAAAAATACATTTATAACCAAAATCCAACAACTTACCCACCCTGTGGTAAGAGTCTACTGAAACAAAATATTGGCTGGATGTGATCTTCTTATTAAAGTAAGTAATCCAGATGAATTTGGAGCAGTTTACAGGGGAATTAATTCCATCAGTGTTCCACAAAATAAGTGAATAATGCATTTCTAGTACGAAAACTGCAAAGAGAGTATGAAAATGAGCAAATGGTACTGTGATACCTTTAGCAAATAGGAACATGCATTTATCTGCAAAATACACTGCACACCAAAAAAAAAACAGCCAAACAGTCTTGTTGTGGCTCAAGAATTAGTGTCCAAATAAGAATAAACCTTAACAAGAAAAAAAAATGTACACTATATATAAATACATCTTTCAAGTAGGCAACCATGTCTCAAATAAGAGGGAATTTATAACTGAGACTCAATAAATGGATATAGCTCAAATGGCTACACAGCAATGTTACAGGAAAATGGAAAAACAACAAGAGGTTATCAGTATGTTGGTCCGTCCCAGTCTTAGCAGATACTGAAAAACTTAGTATTCATGTAAAGTTTCACTGCATTCAGCTTAAGTCTCTGTAAGACTGCAAGGCCAATTCACAGTTGATAATAAGTCCTTGATAGAGTGTAGGATCTTTTTTCCTACCTGGTGTGTAGCTGCAGAGAAAGTGACAGCCTTTCCCAATTCTTCAGCCTTGATCTAAATTGGGAAACAGTTCCAGTGTCTCTCAGCCATCATTTCTTTTAGCTCCCCAAGAAGAATCCGAAACAGGAACATTTCAGTTAGTCAAGGGTTGATGAGATTCATTGTCCATTGCCATTACCTTCAACTTGCTCCAGGTCTTTTTAGGATACAAAAAAATATATTATCCTACCTGGTAACAAAAGTTTAACAATGGCAAGATATAACAACCTAAACTTTATTTTTAACTGCCTAAAGGATGAATGGCTGGCAGAAAAATATTTCTCTGCCATATTGTTTTAAAACAGTAGTCATCTCAGAAAGGTTTCATATTATACAATTGCCCTCCTGAATGTCGAGTGCAACAGCACCGATAGTCAGAAGGTCAAACTCTCTAAAATTAAAAGAAAATGTGTGTGTGTGTGTGTGTGTGTGTGTGTGTGTGTGTATCTAAGTTTATAAGATCAATACTTAAATTCTGTCCCAATTTTTGGGCCTTCATCTCCCATTATTTTAGGATTTGTACAGATTTGTTGTGCTAAGAGGTTGAGATGTAAGTCCCTAATGAATGCTTAACTTTTGAATGTCTATGACCAAACATAGAGGGAACTGAGCACACAGAAGAAAAACTCTTATCCTTGCAGAGGGCAGCAGCATTTGTGTCATTTGACAATCATCTCAAGACAGGCTGCTAAGCTTCCATGCAGATGCCCAGCTGGCTCTCTCCTCTTTGGGAAAGATGAGGCAGATAGGCATCTGGAAGGAGGCTTAATAGTCAGGGACAATGGAGTGAAAAAAAGTTTAAACAGCTAGGTAGCTAAAAGGGTCAAGTCTGTCTCATACAAACTCCAAATGAAATATATTTATGTGTTACCATAAGTTTTTCAAGCACAAAATTTCTGAGAAACTGGACTTCAAGACAGCTGCACAGATATTTCTCTCCTGATAAGAAAGCAGAAACTGAGAAAAAACAGTCAGTGAAATTGTCATTTTAAGTAAAATTCAGTTACAGATAGTAAGTACACTGTCTATGTGCTAGGAAAGAAGACATTTTAGGGAGCCAGAAAGAAAATCAACCAGAAAAGAAGAGAAAACATTGGCTGGGAAGAATCCTGCAGCTGTTCAGCAGATCAAGCTTCAGCTTTGGTACAATAGATGGCTTCTGGTAACTTAGAGGAAAAAATAATTCACATGTACTCAGAGATGATTAAAATAAACAAAACATTGAAAGAATATATCAACTCAAATAACAAAAGGCTTGAAACAATAGAATAAGATTTAAGCAGCTATTAAGATGAACTGAAACTGCAAAAAAATCAGAGGTTGAAATGAAGAAAAGGCTAACAGAGTACTGGGCTTCTCAAGAAGAGCTGTTTCGAAGACAGACCACACAGAGAAAACCTGGGATTTTCAGCTTGACCAGACAAACTGGAAGGGATGGACCTTAATAATTTTATGAAAGCACTAATAAACTGGATTGGTATTAAAAGCAGGATTTGATAATTGAAAGGACGTATCAAATGTTTGCTCCAACCTTAGCCATAAGAAAGCAGTCAAGACCTATTATTAGTAAAGATGAAATCATACCAGCAGAAAGGGTTGATCCGGACAAAACTGTGCAGAAGAGAAAAACTGGAGACAGCAGACTGTTTGAAGAAAATGATTATTCATTGTACACCAGGCAAAAGAGAACAAAATTTATGCCAGTAATCAGGGAATGTCAAGGAGCAAGTGTGAGATTCCATCTGCTGTATTCAGCTGTCTTCAGAATAATTTTCCTTCAGGAAAAAATACATTTTTGGATTTAGAATAGGCTAAGGAGGAAATAAAAAAGTTTATCCAACAAAAAGTGAGCCAGCAAACAGAACAGGACTCTGTTTCTCATTTTTCTGACAATAGTGCTCATAGAAAGACTTTGCCAGTGAAACCCTTTCAATGTTCCAACAAAGAAAAATACTTCAGAACAGAAAAAAAGCACAGGAGTTGACTAGAAGATTCAGGACTATGCTGGACTTGAACCAGAGTCTGGTGCTGAGAAATGGATATGAACAGGATGTAAACCAGCAACACTGAAATTAGTGAATGAGTGGGACATTGTAAAGCAACAGTGGCATTTGTGAAATATGGCTTTGAAAGAGAAAGTGGTTAAGACAGATAGACCTTTGCTGACTTTGTTAAACTTGTGGATGGATTGTAAAGCATATACCCCAGTTTGTCACTAATGTTTAGAAGAAGACTAAAGGGGTTAAATAAGTGTAAGAAAAACATTTTTGTTCATATTAGCACTTGTTTAAAACATTTCATGATACAAGTTGCATGTTTTATAGTAAAGCAGTTTTCTATCGTATCAGGAGTGTTCTAAATTTGGGGAGAATTTTTTCAGTAGGTGTTGTATGTGTTAGAGATCTTAAAGTAAACAAGTATTTCTTAAAGTAAACAAGTATGTTTGAATTCTAAGAAATATAGACTTTACAGTATAACAATAGAAGAGAGGCCTTCCTGTGGATCCTCCCGGCTGTGGCGGGCACCGGTCCCAACCTGTGTCCCGCATCATCCGGCAGCTAGCAGCTGACTTAGAACTGGTGTGGACTGGGAGAATCTGACTGTTTAATTAAAACAAAGCATTGCAAAGGCCCAAGATGGGTGTTGACACAACGTGATTTCTGCCCAGTGCTTTGAATGTCAAAGTGAAGAAATTCAATGAAACGTGGGTAAATGGTGGGAGTAACTATGACTCTCTTAAGGTAGCCAAATGCCTTGTTATCTAATTAGTGATGTGCATGAATGGATGAACGAGATTCCCACTGTCCCTACCTACTATCCAGCAAAACCACAGCCAAGGGAACAGGCTTGGCAGAGTCAGCGGGGAAAGAAGATCCTCTTGAGCTTGACTCTAGTCTGGCATTTAATACACTGTGATTTTGGGCTACTGGGGTGGGAGTGGCATGTAAAAATGTACAGATTATTTTATGTAGAATTAAGCTAAATTATATTATTTTACAAAGGTGGATGCCTAGACTGATGCCCTTGGCTTAAGCTATAAACAAGTGTTTTTGTAAGCAGGTAGGCTTGAAAAATAACACAATAATGAATGCTAGGAAAATGCTAGGTTCCTTGTATTTGCAAAGATATTAGCTTGCTTGTTTCCATTAGCAAAAGTTCTCAGTGGGTGTCAAGATAGCTGCATCTGAAGGCAGTTGTACATTCTGTTCTGACTGAAATTTGCAAAGATTCCATCATGCATCTGTAGAGATGTTAGATGTTTTTTCTGTCATTACTGACCACTTTTACAGGGAGAAGAGCTGTCTGCCTGTGCAAGCAATTAATCGTGAGAGCTCTGAGAATTCGTTGCTGTGGGAAATGTGAATTTTAAAGGTAAAATTGCAAGCAGTTCAGTGAAAAATAAAAGTTGGAAATTATGTGAAGAGAATAATAGACAGTGGCATCCACAGCAGCCTGAATAGTTTAATACACTTACCAGAATAGTTTAGTTTTATTTAAAGATATCCAGTTCCTTTTTTTCTTAGATCTGAAAGTTAATGTTTTCTGAAAGCATGCAAGCTACTTTTCACATATGGAAGGGGAACAGAGATAAGAACAGACATCCATCAGTGCATGTGAGACCACAGAGTGTAATATTCACTTTAGCACTGGTTAGCTTAATTTTAGGTTAGGTAATACCTGCGGGCACAACTGCTTATTTGGGGCAACTGTTATGATCTGGAGGGTTAAACTTCATTTCTTGAAGGTGTACATACTTTTGAATGTGTTTGTTCTAAGTTAGCATGTGATGGAGTGCTCAGAAAATGTATTTAATTTTGTTTTGTTTGAGGGTTTTCATTAAAACAAAAAATATTGAAAACTGTGACAAAGGTTCAAATGGAGATGAGAAGAAGCAACTGTATAAAAGATCAGCCTGCCAAATAACAGTGTGTGCATGTAAGACAAAAGTTAGAAATACACATTCAAAAAAAGTCAAGTATATTAGGTGGGAACAACATATTTTTTATCATAATAGCTACATTATCTATACTATCTTGGAATGTGAATGGCTTTATGGGTACAGAGAAAAAGAAAAGAGTATTGAATTATATTAAGAAATGCAGACTACAAATAGCAAAGCTGATGACAACACATTTGGAAATGAGCATGTCAGTTTAACAAAGAAAGCAATTCAGGATGTATATTCAGCAGAACATCAGAGAAAAAGGAAAAACAGAGTAACAATACTGATTTCTACAAAACAGCGGCACAGAAGGCACCAGACCAAGCACAAGAAGACAGAATAATCCAGTAAAATTCAAACAAATTTAATTAATTAAGCACTTTTTGTTATAATCAATGTTATATCTTCTTCAGATCTGAAGAAGTTATAACATTGGTTATAACAAAAAAGCGCTTAATACTGATTTCTAGACAGGCTCCAATAGTGACAGAAAAAGGGAAAAAAAGACAATAATGGTAGATTTGTGGTAGTAAGAAGTTATTTGTAAGGGAGGAGGATTATGTTGGTATGTATTTATATTCCACCAAAAACTGGTCATTTAGAGCTTAAGAAAAATTGGGGGAGAAATAATCAGTTTTCAGCAGGGATGTTACTTATAGGTGGGGACTGGAACTCAATTTGCAATAGTGAGTATGTATCATGGGGACCTAAAAGGGAAAATATAACAGAAGGTAGATCCCTGCAGAAATTTATGAAAATATTTGGTATGGAAGACATGAATTCAGCAAAAGAAACTATGATAAAATTTACATTTTGTTCTCATAGTTCATAGTTCATAGTTCATAGTTTAGTACTAAGCTAACTGCCCTTGTGAGCCATTTTAAGCCTAGCCAATTATCCCTTGTGAGACTCAAACCCTGCACCTTGTGTTTGTAAGGCAACACCTTAGCCATTAAGCCACCCTCCCAACCAAGGTACAATAATTAAGCTAGACTGGAAAAAAAGTATACTTCATGGAAACAAGTGCATTTGAATGAAAGCTTTGACATTCAACCAATAACTGTTTCAGATAATGCATTGATAAAAATGCAGTATAATGAAAAAAAAAACAAGACAGTGGAGCTTTCCCAACTACCTGTTAAAAAGGAAAAAAAATAAGGAATGGGTAGTAGAAATTATTCATGATTTATTAGAGAAGACTGACATTTCTCCAGAAGTGATAGATAGTAAGTGGATAAAATGAAAGCAGAACTTAAAATAGGGTAAAAATAAAAGATAAAGATATGTTTAAGTAGTATTAGGAATTATTGAGAGGGGCTTGCAGAATAAGAAGAATCTCACAGAACACAGAAAGGCACAACTGCAGAGTACTAAAGAGAAAATAAGAGATATTTGGATATGTAGGAGTTTAGAAAGATTGGAGTTAAGCAACTATTTTTTTGATAATGCCAGTGCAAATACAAAGTAGAAAGGGCCATTGCCAAACTTAAGCAGCTTATAGCAAGAGAAATAACCAGAGATCCTGTAAAGGTATCAAAGATATTTCAAATATTTTATGAACATTTGTATAAAGCAATGAAATGTGGAAATCAAGAGAGCAAAATGGAAACATTTCTGAAAGACTTAATTATGCCAAGGCTCAACAACTAGTCACTAAGATAGGAGAAGATGAAATAAAAACACTAATGTATAATCAATCTGCAGGAAATTCAATAGGAACAGATGGCATTCATGTGGAAATTTGAAGTTGTGATGCAAGAAAGTTATAAAGATCTGAAACATGTTGGAAGAAAGCTGTGGTGGCTGTATTACCCAAAGACATTAAAGACCCATCAGACCCAGTTTTATATACACCCATTTTGATTTTAAACCATGATTATGAAGTGCTTATGCTTATACTAGCTAAAAGAATGGCAAAGGTGTTGCCAAAATTGACAGACATGAATCATTGTGGTTTTGTGGAGGGGAGGCGAACATATGACGACATTAAAAGAAAAGTGAAAATCCATAGGGAAGAAAAATGTAAGAAAATACTGCTGTTGTTTTTTTTAAACAAGAAACATCTTTATTAAAATATCAGGTCTATATTAAAAGCTTGAAGAGGCGATACATCAAACGCCTCTTCAGCAACACGTAAACACCGACCTCACTAAACCGTGAACGTTCAAAACAGCGATTTCTTTCCCTGGGAAAGAAATCGTTAGCACCAAAAAGACATACACACAATTTTAAACATAACTAAGTGGGGGGCTTCGCCCTCTCACACCCCAATGTGGGAGGCTGTGCCCCCCACACATCCCCTAACTTAATATACCAACTCCGAGATCGCACTACAGTGAGATAAAGGGCAATGTCACGGCTCAGCCCAAGCGATTTTTTTCCCTGGGAAAAAATCACTGACCTGAGCCATCGATATTTTCAGATTTCGGTCTATATGTGTCGGCGAAATGGCATTCACTGTAATGCTATTTCGCCGATCTAATATAGACCCAAATTATCATGTATGTCATAGGCAATCTTATATTTATATAAATGAAAATAAACTGTTCTGACACAATCTCAGTTGCAAACATTATACATAACAAACCATGCTGACACCACTGTAGCTGCAAACATTATACATCAGTTATAATATATCCAATCATTTTCAGTCAACCATTACATAACTCATTCAATTCCTGGCTTCTGTTAAACCTTGTTTCTCCTCTGTATGTACTGATCCCATACTTCCCATTTTTTCCTATGTAATTTGCTCCTACCCTTTTCTAAAGATCCCAATTCCATCTGTTTTATCTCTGTTACTATCTTCACTACATCTACTAAAGTTGGTTTAGTCTCTGATTTCTATTTTCTAGTAATTGCTTTTTGGCAGCCATCATAATTAGACTCAACAAGGCCTTACTATGTCTAGTCAATTCCGATTCTGTATCATAGCTCAAAATAATCATCTCCTTAGTTACACTAATTTGCTCATCGAGCATCTCCAACAGAGCAGTCTGCAGGGAATCTTTAAAATCTGCCAACTCATTACACTCCCAGAAAATATGTTCCCAGCTACCTCTTTCTTCCCATTCATACCTCCAACATTTGCTGTCTACCTGAGGAAAAAATCTTTGGCATCTACTTGGGGTATAAAAATGCCTATGTAAACACTTCTAAGTAAAGATCCTAAATTTTCTAGACTTGTTGCATACTTGGGAGATATACATATACCCCCCATTGTTTATTTGAGAATTGTTTATCCATTCTCTCTTCCCAACCCTTTCTAACCTCCTCTAATTTATTCTTATAGTCATCATGCAATTTTGTATATACTGTACTAACTATTCTTTTCTTAACGGCAATGTCTGTTCTCTGTTCTAGAGTCTACTAAAAACTCTACAGTCAAGTGCTGGTCTTTCATTCAGGACCCCCCATTTCTTTCTCTTTGCCTATACTCCAGTATCCATCCTTGATAGGGAAGGCAATCTCTAACCTGCAGTCCAAATAAGTTCCTGGTGTCTTCCCATTCTATTACCTTTCCCTCTCTAGTTATTTTCTCCCAATACCTTGGTTTCTTTGCAAGTTTTCTACAATAAATGCCATCCCCCTCTTGCCTATTGTCTGTAACCCTAATTGCAGTCATCCCCATCAGCAGAATCTCCTTTCAACATTCATGTGTTGGCTTAGTTCTTAGAATACTTTCTGCTACTTTATGAATATAATATAGTGTATGGTTATTGTCATTCTCCTTAAAGGTTTGCATCCAAAATCCCAGTCTCTCATTGTTTCTTGAGCTTCCCCCTGTTTCATCATCATCTCTTTCCACTTTGAATTGTAGTTTTCTGCTTGTGCTATGTATAGGAGTCTTAACTGTGTTGCTCTGAAATACCCCTTCAAATTAGGTAATCCCAGTCTGCCCTGTTCTATTGGAAGAATAAACTTATCCCAATTCACTCTTGCCATCTTCCCCTCCCAGATAAAGTCCTTCAGCTCTTTATTAATTGCTATCCACTGCTTCTCCTCTAGTTGATAAAAATATGCCTGACCTGTTTATAAGACTAAAGGGACTAAAAACATTTTAACTGCTTGCATCTTACTATCGATATCCACATAACAGTTTTTCCATTTTCTCAGGTTTTGTATTATCTTTTGTTTAGTCTCTTAACACATATCCTTAGCTGCCACACTGCAATCATTTTTAATCCATATTTCTAAATACTTCATTTTATCATGTCCCCGTACATATGGATATTGCTGAACCAATTCATATTTGGGTACATAATTTATTGCTATTGCCTTTATTTTTGCTTCATTAATTTTGTATCCTGAAAAGATCTGAAGCTGCCTCAATATATTCCACATCACTGTAATGTCACTTTCTGGTTTTGTCAGGTATAAAATAATGTCATCTGCAAATAGAGCCAGCTTTTCTTGACTATCATACCAATTATATCCTTGAATTTCTGAGTCCCTTATTTTCTTTGCCAATGGTTCTAAATACAATACAAATATCAAAGGGGAGAGAGGACACTATTACCTGCTTCCTCTGCTCAAGCAGAGATTATCAGAGAAGTCCCCACCCCCTTTAATTTTTGTCTCTGAATCTCATATAGCTTCCTAATCAGCCTTATAATTTTATCAGGAAATGCAAATGCTTCCATTACTCTGCTCATAAAGTCCCAGCTTACTCTGTCAAATGCTTTCTCTGCATCAAGATCCACCAACAACAGTGGTATTTTCTTACATTCTGCTCCCCTCTGAATCATCAGTGTTCTGTTAATGATGTCAAATGTTTGCCTCCCCTCCACAAAACCACATTGATCCATATCTATTAATTTTGGCATCACTTTTGCCATTCCTTTAGCCATTATAGACATAAACACTTTATAATCATGGTTTAGTATTGAAATGGGCCTGTATGAAGATCCAATGGATCTTTACCCTCTTTAGGTATTACAGCTACCACTATTTTTTTCAAGAATAATGGGACTTCTCCTCTCAAAATACTGTTAAACAAAACCTTCCAGATCTTTTTCAGTTTTTCTCTCCAAGCTTCCAAACTTCCACATGAATACCTTCTATTCCTGGGACTTTCCTGTAGATTGGTTATACATCACTATTTTTATCTCATCTCCTCCTATCCTAACTGTTAGTAATTGAGCCTCCTCTATCACTAACCTCGATGCATTTAATTCTTCCATAAACATTTCCATTTGTACCTTTTCTTGATTTCCATATTTTTCTGCTTTATACAGACTTTCATAGAATTTCCAAAATATTTCTAATACTTCTACAGCATCCCTTGTTATCTTCCTTGTTATAGGCTCCCTAAGCTTGGTGACAGTCCTTTCTACTTTTT
The DNA here is from genome assembly GCF_019279795.1 of Protopterus annectens. NCBI lineage: Eukaryota > Metazoa > Chordata > Ceratodontiformes > Protopteridae > Protopterus > Protopterus annectens. Next base: position 755,141,960 of record NC_056728.1, on the reverse strand, counting down.
GCTGCCTGAGTCATTGTGCTAAAAGTTTTTGTGCTGTAGAGTTATTATCCAAAAAAAAAAAAAAAAACAGTTGCTTACCAGCAATTTTTCTGAATTAATGCATATGATCGCGGTAATCCCTTATTTTCTGTTTAGCATTCTTCAGTTCCTCCTCTTCTTGTTCTGTGAGATTCCTCTTATTTTGTAATACTTTAACATTTGCCAGTCCCTCTAAATAAGTATTGTTATTTCTTAACCATAGCCCCCTTTCTTTTATTTCCACCCTATTTTGAAACTCCAGTTTAATGTAATCCCACTCCCTAGCTATATTTTCAGAAGAAATTTCTATATGCTCTAATAGCTCTTGAATAATTTCCAGTACACATTCCTTAGATTCCTCTCTTTTCAACAGATAGGTAGGAAAGTGACAGTGTCTCATTTTTGTGTCATTACCCTGTGTTTTTATTTTAGTTATTATTACTGCATGATCTCAAATAGCTATTGGGTGTGTATCAAGACCTTCAATTAAATGACATGTTCATGTGAAATGTAAATTCTGTCAAGGATAGCTCAGTTTTTCTATCTTGGGCAATAATATGTAAATTCACTCCAAACTCCTAGTACTGAATTCATATCTTCTATGCCATTTTTCCATAAATTTCTTTAAAAATCTACCCTCCTTTTTTATATTTTCCCCTCTGGGGTACCCAGACACATCTTCACTATTGTAAATCTAATTCCAGTCCCCACCTGTAAATAGTATTACTTGTTGAAAGCTGATTTCTCCCATAATTATCTTTAGCTCCAGTATAGCAGTTTTTGATGGAATATAAATACATGCCAATGTATCTTCCTCCCTTGCAGGTAGCCCCTTGCTACTACAAATCTACAATTATTGTCTTTTTTATCCTCATCTATACTATTGGATCTTCTCTTGCAATTAATATAAGTACTCCTCTCATCCTTTGTCCCAGATATTATGCTGACTAACCATACTGAAAACCTTTCTTTATCAAATTGCATGTTCTGTTCTTTTCAAGTGTGTCTCCTGTAGCATAGCTATTTGTACGCTACATTTTTTAATATAGTTAACTACTCTTTCTTTTTTTGTATTTATCTGTGACACCATTAACATTTAAAGACATTATAGAAAGCATCAAATCTTGATAGACTATTATTTCCACCTTTTATGTACAACAGCTTTTTGTTAAATGTTTAGCTTCAGCTTTTGTGTTACATGCATGTACTGCTTGGTAGTTTGATCTTTTACACAGTTGTTTCTTGTCATCTCCATTTGAACCTACATCACATCTTATAGATTTTTTTTGTTTGAAACCCTTCAAACAAAAACATACACACACACACACACACACACACACACATACACACACACACACACACACACACACACACACACACACACACACACACAGACTCAAACTAACCTAAAATAAAGGTTATCTATGCTATGATGCATGGTATGGCCTGTGATTCTATTAAGTACTGTCTGGCTTTGTCTTATCTTTAAAGATCTCTTAGCTTAGAAAACACTTGAATGCTTTCAGAAAACATTTCTCCCAACCATTTCTCTTTACCAGATTGTCTGCTAGAGACATGAGAACCAGACACAAAACTGTTTACTAGAATAAATGCCTTATAATATTCAATATTATTTTCATTTGCTTGCTTTCTCTTAAAACTTGGTACTAGATTAAGTTAATGTCTTAACCTAGTCATTCGCCTATGCAAAAAATGAGAAATAGCACACTAATTTTTCTTTTGTAATGCTCTTTTAAACATATTTTTTTATACATTGCAGTGCCTGTATTTCTTAAAACTGAACAAGGAGAAAGAGAGAAGGAGAAAGAAACAAAAAGAAAAAAAAACAGGAGCATCTATTTACATTAGTATCCCCATTACATTTAAAAATAACTGAAAAAAATACTTTATAACATGCAAAGAAAATCATGCACTATTTAAATAGTACTAGTAAGAAAAAAATTGTTTTGCTTACAGTTAATTCTCTCCCTCCTCTTCCCCTCTCCTCAGTGTTTTTCCAAACGTTAATGACATGAAGTAGGGCATCTGCTTTAGAGTTCCCTAAAAGTTTAACAAAGCCCAAAATAGTCCAATAATTCCAGATTTTCTTGTTCTGTCATGTTTCACAAATATAATTATTGCTTTGTAATCCCACATTTGTCAATTTCCAAGTTACTGATTTTATTCTCTAAACATTAATGACATAAAGTAGAGCATATGCTTTAGAGTTCCCTACAAGTTTAACAAAGTCCAAGAAAATCCAATATTTTCAGATTTTCTTGTTCTATTCCTGTTTATCTCCTTCTTCCAAACCCTGTCTCACCTTTATTTCCAATATGCTTTCAATTCTTCTAGTCACCTCTTGTGCTTTTTCCCTCTCTCAAGCATTTCCCATTGAAACATTGGAAAATGTTTCACTGGCACAGTCTCTCTGTGATCTTTATTACCAGAAGAACAAGAAACAGAATCTTCTGTTTCACAGCTCACTTTTTGTTGGACAAACATTTGTATTTCTTCCTTAGTATGCACTTCATAAAAAAAAATGATTTTATTTGTCCTGGGAAAAATATTTTGAAGATAGCTGGGTACAGTAGAAACCACAGAAAGATAGCCGGAAACTCTAGATTCACTGGAGGCTGCAAGATGGTGAAAAAAACACAATACACTGCACTAAAGTAAAGCTTTTGTTTATTTATTCTTTTGAACTTCTTCAGAGCTTCAGTGCAAAGTAAAAAACAAACTTCTTTTATACAAGAATGAAGTCATGTGACTACACACATAATCAGTGAATTCATATTCTTACAGGAACACTAACATATATAATCCTACACAAGATATGTATAAGCTATAATATTTATGAATACTTAAAATACTAAATATTTCTTAAATTATCATAAAATATACCACTTAAAATTAAAATAACATAGTAATGAAATCAAAAGATGCTTCAACAAAGTATTAGTTTTTGGATGTGCACACTTATGCAACCAGTGTATTGTACATTTATTTTTTTATATTTTTTCCCCTAACAGATTTGTTTGTTTTTCAATTGAATTGTACAGGTTATAGGTCACATTAAAGGTGGGAAAAGTTTTGAAATGATTTATTGTAATCTCATTTTTTTATATCACAAAAACCTGGCATTTTAACAGGGGTGTGCAAACTTTTTATATCCACTGTATATGAACAATTGGAGTCAAGAATTAAAATGGGAGGGTTCATCTCTGATAAGTTGTGTTTGAACAGAGGAACCAGGCAAGGGTATCCTGTTTCTTCTTTATTTGCTTTATATTTAGAGCTATTCGCAAAGAAAATAAGGGACTCGGAAATTCAAGGATATAACTGGTATGATAATCTGGAAGAGTTGTCTTTATTTGTCGATGATATTATTTTGCACCTGATATATATTGAAAAGGGCATGTCAGTTTTGTGGAACATTTTTGAGAAAGTTTCAAATCTTTTCAGGATACAAAAAGTAATGAAGACAAAACAAAAGCTATAGCTGTAAATTATGTACCCACACATGAATAGGTTCAGCAATATCCATATTTATGTGGAAATAAGAAGAATTATTTAGGATTAGTACAGATTAAAAAGGCTTCTGTTATGGCAGCTAAGGATATGTAGGAAGCGAAAAAAAAGATAATACAAAAAAATGATAAACTGGAAGCTCTCACTTATGGATAATGGATAAGTAGATAAAAGTAGTGAAAATGTTCTTAGCCCCTTTAGTTTTATATAGAGGTCAAGCATATTTTAACAACAAGAAGAGAAGCTGTGAACAATAATTAACAAAGAATTAAATGAATTTATCTGAGAGGGGAAGAGGACAAGAGTTGGATAAGTCAATCCTTTTAATAGAACAAGGTGGTTTAGGCTTTAGGCATACTTGATTAGAAGGGATATTTTACAGCTATACAGTTAAGCTCATATACATGAGACATGACAAAGGTTATAATTCAAAGTGAAAATGGATGATGATGAAGTGTGTAGGGGTGAGTTCAAGAAATAAGATGAGAGTGAGATTCTGGATGTAAATCCTTAAGGAGAATAATAATAACTCTACAAACACCATATTCTTAAAGTAGCAGAAAGCATTCTAATACCTAAGCCAAAGTGTAAATAGAGAAAGGAAATCTTGCCAATATGGATGGCTGCAAGTAGAAGCACAGAGAATAAGTGAGAGGGGCTGGAATTTACTGGAGAAAACTGGCAAATGAACCAAGGTACTGAGAGTAGATAACTAAAGAGGGAAAAGTAAGACAGCAGGATGAGGCCAAAAAGATGTGTGGACTGCAGGCTAGAGAATGCCTTCCCCACCAGGGAATGATATCAGAGTACAGGCAAAGAGAAAGGGAAAGGGGAGTCTTAAGTGAAATATCTACTCTGGTAGAGTTTTTAGTTTAATCTAGAAAAGAAACTACAGATAAAAAAGAGATAAATAGTATAACATATGAAAAATAACTATTAGACTCAATCAGAGGAGGTTAAAAAGGAGACTGGAAAAGCAGTTTATGAGAAAACAATGGAAGGACATGTGTATGGCTCATACCCCAAGCAGACTTCAAAGACAATCTCTTTGGATACATATATATATATATATATATATATATATATATATATATATATATATATAGCAACTGTTGAAAGTGTGATGGGGAAAGAAGAGTTAACTGGGAAAATATGTTTTTGGAGTGTAATAAGTTGACAGATTTAAAAAATGTCCCTACAGAGTACTCAATCAGAAATACTGGGTGAGCAAATGACTGTAACTATTATTCTTTTGAACTGGAAGACAGGATCCGAATTGCTTTGTTAAATTTAGTTCTGTTAGCTGCCAAAAAAAGCAATTACTAGAAGATGGAACTCAAAGTCTAAGTCAACTGCATTTGGAGTATTAAATATTATAAAAGAAATACAGGAACTGAAAGAGGGATCATTGGAAAAGGAAGAAGCAAATTACTCAGAAATAAGTGGAAATTGTGGGGATAATAAATGCAGAATAATGTTCAGGAGGAGGAGGAATACTGACGTTTAAGGGAATAAATGACCAAATTAGGTAAGGTTGGACTGATGACAGTTATAAGGAAAGAAATGATATGTGATGTATAGTGTATGTAAAAGGGAAAATGTTAATATGGTGTATTTTCTTTTCTGTTAAGGTATGTTTTCTTGTGTCTTAAAAGAAAATTTAATAAAGGTGTTTAAAAAATACAGAGAAACTTTTACAATATGATTCTATCAAAAAAAAAAACAAGCAATTCACTAGTATTGCAATCATAGCAACAAAGCCATTATTTGGAATATATGGAGATTGGATACTTGTTCTCTAAGGGCTGCATCAGAAAAACCTTTGTGAAACTGGAATCAGGAAGTAGTAGTTCTGGCATTTTGTTTCCAGATGAGGGAGTGAAAGGTCACAGAAGATAGACCCACTCTTGAAGCATAATCCTGGCCACTGACATATATTCTTGTAATAAGATTTTAGAATACTGCATAACAGATCAAATTCTCAAAGAGTTGCTCTCAGTGCAAGTCTGCCCTGATTCTAAAAGACTTACTCTCGGCATAAGTGACTTACTTCACTGCAAGGCCTATATATAAATAGGATTGCACATGGGGCCAGATTCCAAAACACTAGCTCGCATTGTATGTGGTCAGTTACACTGAGAGCAAGTTTTTGGAATAGGGCCCAATGTTAACATGGTAAAGCAAACATAAATGTATTCTTATGTCTGACACAGCTGCCAGTTGAAGTATGATAGCAAACAACTATGTATGGGATTGGGAGATTATTTCTTCGGTCTGTCCTTTACAGTATAGATTTCCTTTTATTTGTATTGTAATACCCTTTCCAAATTTGACCAATCAGCAGTTAATTGAACTTGCAAAACCTTCCATGACATCTAAAATACTTCATCTACTGAATGGAAAAAATCTTTAACAGTTATGTCTCTGATACAACTTTGCATAATAATTTTACCGAATCCTTTAAGTACAGGTTGATATTTACTAAGTAAATGGACATTATATTTGTACCTTTGTTTTTCTATAGTCTGTTAATCCTGTGATGCAGAGCAACATTGTTTGATTTATTATTTTTTTTACCTCTAGTGTGCTTTCCACACTTTATTTCTACCCATCTCTTTCTTCTGTAATTTGATTAGTTTTATCAGATATGTGAACAATCATCTCTCATAATGTTTTCTAGTCAAGGTTTATTATGTACACATCTCATTTTTTTCTTCTGTAATTTCATGTTGTTCTCTAAATAAGACATAACTAAAGAAAAAAATGCATGTGCCAGATGTGATTTGACATAATTCACAATGATCTCCAGATGTTAGAAGGTGTGATCCTTTAGGGAAACAACTTTATTCTATGCAGTCTCATGACTTCACCTACTACCAAACATTTTGTGAAAACTTTGAGAGCTGACTTGGAGCCAAAGGGGAGAGTTCTGAAACAGTAATGTAATTAAAGGCTCCTACACAACAGCTTGGAGAACATTCTTATCTTGATGTGTAGATAAGCTACCTGAAGGGCCAATGAGCGCAATCAGACTTTTCTTGACCGCAGAAAAAGAATACAATAAAGGGTAAGCTTATAAAATTACTGTTTTGGAATAAAATAGTTGATGCTGCTAAGATCCAGAATAAGTAGAAAGTTTCTTGTTTTCTTTAGAACTAAAAAGTAGGACTAATGTAGAGACCAAATGACTGGGTCTGCTAAAGAGAAGCTTCTGCTTCTCCTGTCTTTCTACATTTTTCTCGTAAGATGAAACATCTGGGAGGGGCAGAGACTAAGGAATGAGAAAAGAAAACAATGTTATCTGTCCGCCTTTTACTATAAAATCCCTGAGCTACATACCATTGATAATGTGGAGTCATTTGTATGTGTAGAACTGCCCTGTGACCCCTAGAAGTGGCCAGAGGGATGGCAGCAGTTGTTGGGGACCATCCCATGGTTGCATGTGGCCACTATGAAAACACAAAAAGTCTTGCCCTCTGCACCTGCATTTTTGATAAGAAACAACAAGGAAAGGTTGTGTATTTTTGCTGCAAGTCCTGCTGTGGACATTATAATTATGTACTCATCATAATTCTGCATCTGTGTTGTCTGGTTTCATCCTTCCTCAACTGATGGGTCTCAGATCTGACCCTCGGATGCATCCTTGGCTACTTAACAGATTTTAGGCTCCATAGCTCAAATTCCTCCCCTTATTCATAATCCCCTGACTACTTGTGAATTACCTCAGATCGAGTTTGCCCTCAAATTATCAAACATAAAGCCAAAATTGGAAAAAGCAGCCCATAGTATTTCTGAGTAATACAACAGGTAAAAAGATGGGAAACATGAAATCAGAAAAGGAGACTCTGGAGGCTGCACAGCAGAATTTTACCAGGAATATCCCTCAGGTTATACCAAGATCCCGACAAATGGAGAAGGGGGAATGGTGGGTGGGATTTGAGGAAGGACAAAAACAAACAACACAGATGTAGAGTTATGGTGAGTACATAACTATAATATCTGATGTTGTCTTTTTTGTACATTCCTCAACTGATGTAACAGAGTCCCCGGCTAGAATCATCTTGGGTGGTCCTCAAGGAAGGATATTCTGGAGTACTGTGGAGCCATAACCTGTTCTATTCCTAGACAATATATCTAACTTGTAATGAGCTAGAAAAGTACAAGCACTGGACCATATAGCAGCTGCAGAGATGTCATCTATAGATGCTTTAGACGAGAAAGTGAATGAAGTGGCCATAGATATGGTGGAGTGTGCTCTAATATGTTTTGGTAATGACATGCCTTTGTTTTTGTAAATGAAGGTGGTATGATCAGTGAGCCATCTGACTCACTTTTGATACTGCTTTGCCATATTTAACATTAGAAAAGGATACAAACAGTTGCTCTGACTTCCTGAAATCTTTAGTTCTGTGACTGTAAAATCTGACCTGTCTATGAAAGTCTAGTAAATGCAGCATTTATTCTCCCTTGTTAGATAATTTTGGTAAGAAAATCTGTAAGCTGATTGACTGATTGAGACTAGCTTCTGACACTACCTTAGGTAGAAAGGAAAAGTGTGTCTAAAGGGACACCCTGTCCTTGTGAAAAATCAGGTAAGGTGGCTGAGAACAAAGTGCTTGAAGTTGTTGTCTAGCTGAGGAAACGGCCACTAGAAAAAGTGTTTTCCAGGACAGAAATGTTAACTCAGTTTTTGCTGATGATTCAGTGAGGGGGGGGGGGCTGAGTAAGGGACTGAAAAACTAGTGTAAGATCCCATGGAGGTACAGGATCTTTTATTGCAGGGAAGAGCAGTAATGTCCCCTTAAGAAAGGCTTTACATAACTTTTGAGAAGCTAATGAAGAGCTATCTATGCCAGTGTGAAAATTTGAGATGGCAGTTAATTGCCCCTTAAATGTCGAATAACTAGCTCCTTTGTTGAAGATGGAAGCTAGAAAATCAAGAATAGCTGGAAGAGGCATGAAAAAGGTGTCCAACTCTCTCTGAAGGGCCCAAACAGAGACTCTTTTCAATTTACCTTTGTAAAGCTTATTAGTGGAAGCTTCTTGGGATGACACAAGAATGTGGTGAACAGAACAGGAAAGCCTAGAATTTCTAGTCATCACTGGAATTGGAGAAACCATGTAGTCAGCTTGTTGGATAGAATGTCTGCGTAAGGCAGCCCAAATGGATGAGACAGAAGGTCCTGAAGATGATCCATTACTCACAGAGGATGAAGAAGATGAGGCAGTAGAAATGGGAACCATACTTGGCGAGGCCAGAATGGAGCAATCAGAATCATCTTGCTCTTCTGCTGATAAGCTTTCTGAATAAATTGGGAATAAGAGAAGTGGGAGGAAAGGTGTATAATAGACCAGAGGGCCACTTGTAAAGTATAGTATCTCTTGGTGACTGGCCATCTGGGAGGAATCAGGGCAAAATACCTGCTGCACTTGGTAATGAGGGGAGAGACAAAAAGGTTGCAACACGGTTGATCCCACTGGTGAAAGATCATGTCCGTCACTGATTGGTTGAGAGACCACTCATGAGAGATTAAAAAGGACCTGCTTAATTTGTCTGCTAGCACATTGGTTTTCCCTGGAATATGCATTGCCAAGAGAAAGCGTATGGAAGAATTTGCCCACTACCGTGCTCTCATTCCCTCCTTGCAAAGTGGGTAAGATCTGATTCCCCCCTGTTTGTTGATATACTAGACCACTGACATGTCATCTGTCGGAACTGTAACCATCCCTAGAAGGAGAACATCTTGAAATGTCTTAAATGCATATAGGACTGCTCTCATTTCTAGGGCACTGATGCGAAGGTTGGCCTCTGTCCGAGTCCACATGCTTTTGGACTATCCTTCTCAAGTAATGTCCCCCCCCCCCCAGCTAGAAGGCATCCATAGACACTGTGGCTTTGGGGTAAGGGAGTATGTAGGGGCGGCCCTGGGAAACCTCCTCCACATGAATCCACCATGTTATGTGTTGTCTGCAAACTGCTGGGATATGAATGGGAGTCAATATTTGACTGATGGCTGATCGACCACTGTACCACTAGGTTCCACTGTAGTATTCTCATGTGAAACTGCACCAAAGGAACTAGAAATATGGAGGATGCCACAGAACTCAGTTGTATTATTAGTTTGGGTGGAACTGAACAAAGATTAAGGATATGTGTTGCCTGTTTCTTTAAAGTCTCCAATCTTGATTGAGAAAGACTTGTTACTTGCTATTTTGTGTCTAGACAGGCACCAATAAACTCTGGAGTTTGTGTTGGACAAAGTTGAAACAACGTAATTTTTGGTAATTCCCAGTTGTGAACAGAGATGAAGAAAGTGGTCACTGTCTTGAATTAGTAAACGATTGGTGGAAGCAGACAGGAGCCAGTCATATAGATACAAAAACACATGGAACCCTTGCAGTCTCAGGTGTGCTGCAACCAGTGAGACCAAAGACAGGGCTCTGTACTGGTAGTGGCTGGCTCCCAGCCTGAAGCGAGATGTCTTCTGGAATGAATGTGTATCTTGATATGGTAGTATGCATCCTGAAGATCAATACAGCAAATTCAATCATTCTTCCTCAAAAGAGGCAAGATGGACTGAATTGTGGCCATCGAGAACTTCGAGTGTTTTGCAAACTGATTTAGATTGCTCAGATCCAAAATTGGTCTGAGGCCCCCAGTCTTCTTTGGCACCAAAAAAGGTCTTGAATAAGTTCCAGACTGCAGCTGCCCTTGCAGAACTGGATGGATGATGTTTTTTTCTAGCAGCTTTTTTATTTCTGTAGCTGCAGCTTTCCCCTGACTGAATGGAATGATGGGAATTTTTCTGTTGTGTTTTGGGGAAGAAAGGGAAAATGGTAAATAATAGCCTCCCGATATGATATTCTGCCTCAAAGAATCTTTGGTAATGGTGGTCCCAGCTATTGGGTGCAGAGATAGGCATCCCTGACTGCCTCCAGAATGCAGCAGTTGCGTAATCCTTCAGGGATACTGAAAGGACTTATCCGAGAATAAATCTCTGAAGCCCTGACATTGCAGGCCACCTCTGCCATGAGGATGGTGTCTTTCATTGGATTTCCCCCTTCGGCCATGAGGGGATATTTCTCCATAAGAATCTTGGGAAGAACCTTGCAATTTTCTGAACCACAATTTTCTATCCCCTCTCTTGTTTCAGGGGAAGGTCCTTTGAGGTGTAGAAAAATGAATTCCTATGACAGAAAATGTATTCCCATCTTGCTTGCTTCTGGAGAGAGTGTCTTTCATCTCACGGCCAAATAAAGTGGACCCATCCAAAGCAGCATTGATGAATGAAGACAAGAAGCACTCAGCAAAATCACAAAAGTACATCCAGGCATGCATTCTAATGGTTAATCCTGAAGCCACCACTTTTGCAGCTCTCTGTGAGGCATGGAATATGAGACTCAGGAAACTCTGACTCTTCTTGGGAAGTGGAGGTCAGAAGACTAACCTCATTCCTGTTTCAAAACTTCAAGAAACTCTCCAAATGAAACATCCTCAAGGGGTGTTCTGGGACCCCTTAACCTAAAGCAGTGTCTTTGGTTAAAGACTCTTGTGGACAGTCTATATGCCTCCTGTTGCACATCTGCTTCTGAGGGGGCTCTTCAATGGGAGATTCTGGACAGGACTCTGAAGTACCAGCAGTGTCCAGAATGAGGACAATCTCAAGGCTTGATCTGTCTGGCTGTCCTGATGGGACTGAATGAAGAGGCCCAGATTCCACAGAAGGCAGCTGAGTGTAAGGTGGCCCTGAGGTGGGTCAGCGTATCTTTTAAAATGATAAGGAGAAAGCTCTATCCACTACCTCGAAAGCTGAAGTCATGGGAGACATCAGCATTGGCTCCACCAGATCCAAAGGAGCTTGTGAGGGATGAAACCTGACCCCCCCCCCCATCTCTGCTCTCAAGGCAGAGACTGGAGTCAAGCTCTCCAGCTCTGAAGCTCTGACAGGAAGGGATGGCTTCATCACCATCGGAGTTGATCTCAAGCCAGCTGATCCGGTGCCAATGCTACAGTCCCAAGATCCTTCTGGATATGACAAGGACAGACTCATGTGGGTCAGATAAACTGCTGGAGTGGAAAAATGACAAATCTCAGATCTGACATAGACACATTCAGGAATCTTGGATCCAAAAACTCTGAAACCACAGGATGGATCAGACAAGGAACTAAAGCCAGGGGTTGAGAGGTGGACAGGCTCATGGACCCAGTGGGAGATGGAGATGGTAAAACACCCAACTGAATTCTGGGCTCTGAGAAAATTCTTTATCATCCTGTCCACATCTGCTTCTTATAGGCTCCTGGATGATCTGAAGGAAGACAATGTAGTGGACAGGAAGCTTGTCAAGGCATGTCTTGTAGGAAGGGAGAGTGAAGCATCAAGGAGACTGGTTCAGGAGAAACCCTTGAGATTTAGATTTGAACCTGGTCAAATCCAAATGAGGAGATGGATCCAATGATTTTGACTTTGTTTTAGTTGGAGTCCAGCTCTTGGAGTCAGTTGGAGCTGACAACTTAGATACCTTCTCAGGTGGAGCCAAGCCCAAAGAGGTTGAGGGAGGACAGCGGTCCGAGTAGTGCTTCCTCAAATCTTTAGATTTCTCTGCAGTATGCCCTGAAGACATTTTAGAAGAAGATGGTGCTCCAGCATCCAAAGAGGCAGAATATGGGAATGGACCCTTCAAAATCAGTTTTTTTCTTTCTTTTAACCAAAGCTCTATTATTAAAGTTAGTCACTTGAAACTTCAAGATGTGCTGGACCTAAGCAGTACACACATAACAAATAACTATCTGAAGTTGGGATCTTATGCCCACAAGAAGAGTGCTTTTTGAAATTAGTAGGTTTCTACAACATCTTTACACCAGTCAAAACTACTAGAATAAAACTACTAGAATAATAAACAGCACTTATATCCAACGAAGAAGATGGCAGTGAGAGACAAGAAAGAGAAGTACCAGCAATGGTAATAAAGAAATACCCCAAGGGTTCCAGAAAATTAAACAATCAGAAATACCAGCAATGGTAATGAAAAAAATACCTCAAGGTAAAAGAACACAGAGAGGGTGTAAGGCCCAAACATTAACACTAATGGTATATAAGGGGATGACATTAGAGTGAAAAACTATTGAGAAACTAGGCGAAATGTGATGAAATGGTGTATACTTATCATAAAGATTAACCAACTCTCTTGAGCTAACAGTGACCACGTCTTGTTGCTGAAGTGGCAAACGAGATTTGAAGTAACTCAGAAGCAGTCAGGGGATTATGGGTATGGGGAAAAGTTCGAGCTATGGTGCCAAAAGTCTGTTGAATGGCTGAGGACAGATCCGAGGATCAGATCCAAGGCCCATCAGATGAGGAATGGAAGAAAAAGACAACATCAGATCTTTCAGGTTTCAGCTAGATTATGCTATCCAATGGGTTCATCAGGGGATGTGTTAATAATCTGCCAAAAATAGTGAAATTTCACATCCACAGCAGGTAAAGATCTGCCTCTCTCCTTCACTGTTTTCAATAAATCATCAATCTTTTTCCCACAAACCATGGGTTTCCTGCATTGTTTGCTTGGGACTCCAAGAAAGATGCTTAAACATCATTTTCTAAGCAGGTTAAGTGAAGCTAGAAGTGCTGACTACAAGCATGCTGGATCCTGCTGCCCATCCATAACTCTGCATACTACGCAGACCATGGATATGGCAAGAATTTCTGTTATGAGAGCTTGGATCTTGAGCCACTCACAGAACTCACTTCAGGCATGTGTAAAACCCCAGAATGACGTATTTCATCCAGCAGCTCTCAATGACTGAGGAAGCATATGAGTGTACTGTAGCCAGTGTGGGAATTCCCACAACAGTGCAGTTTTGCAAGGATGCTGACACTATCATGTGTTACAGGTGGCCCCTGACATGAGGTGACACTCAGATCAATCAACAGAACTGGCACAGTTTGCAACTACCAACTCCATCATAGATTACTGCGTTATTTGGGATTTGTAAAGATGTCATCCAGCACTGTCATCTTCTCTCTGTCAACATGAAGCCCAGTGAACTGTAATGAATGGCTTTATGAGGTCAGTGTTGGCACCCACCTCTTCCATTTCCACCACTATGCACATAATTGCCAGCACCACCATTATTACCAAGACTGGCAGTGCTGTCCGAGGTCAGGGTAGGGTACGCAATCATAATCTACATCAGGCCATGTACTGTGCTCATGGGTGGTGAAGACACCCTGCCTGCACTGTCAGGACACCAAACAGAATCCATCCAGGTCATTGGCCCACAGTAGTACAGTCTTTTCCACAGAAGGCCTGAAGTTCTATTGCACAAGCCAGAAGACTGGTCCCAGATCATGGTTAAGTAGTGGCACCCCCCCAACCACATCACAGGAGGACGTCATCCCTGTTGCAGAATACCCATCCCCTAAAGAACCCCCTTATTCACTCTGTGTGTCATGCCCCCACCTAGCATGCATTGACAGCAATGCATCACTGTGCATCTAGCCACCTGTGTACAGGATGGTGACTGTGAACTACTTCACCTTCCCTCCTGTGTGGTGCATGTGGGAATGTCTGATGCATAGTGTGGCCCAACAACAACTGCCTGATAACAGCATTGTGTTCATCAAGAATGTTCTTTGCCTTATCGCACTGCCATTGTGTGCTTGTCAGAGCACATAGTTCTGGACCAGATATTGCTGCTTCACCTGCACTACAGTGTAATGTACCTGTTGTGATATGAAGAGATTGTGCAGCTGCTGACAGCTTCTGTACCATCTCACTCTTATCATGTGATGGTGATGCATTGCCTTCCATGCTGGCCATGTGTTTGTATGAGTTGTCTACCTGTATCAGTATCATGGGGATTGCACTTCTAATTTCCTCAGAAGCATATTATGTATTATGCAACATGCAGGGAGCTAGAGTGCACCTCAGACATATGAATTCAGAAACGTGCTTTCAGCAGGCTCAACATATATTCAGTGATACTGCAAGTTTATGCCTATGTATTTGTTATTATACTATAGTTTGGCCACTCCCTGTGTCACTATTCACAGCTCTAGTGGCCAACTAGCATCACTTGTTACATAGTATTCATATAGGAGATGTTACTACATTTGAAAATGTTATACATATACCCATATATATTAACATACATTTACCACAGCTCCTGGATGGATTCTGTACTTACTAAGATGGCTTTGTGAAACGTCACTTTGTATAACTTTGTGATATATCTGACATGTATGCCATCTATGTGAATGATGCAAACTGTGGACACATTGCTTATGATCCCACATACATCAAACACTACCTGGAAAGTTTATGGAATAGCAGCCTTTCTTGTTCACAAACCTTTGTGATGGTCAGTCAGTCGGGATCTTTATTGCTGTATGTATACAATCTATGACTCCTAGTGCTTTAGGAATATGGGCAATGTCATAGAAGTCATGAATAGTAGTTTATCTCTCCTGTGGTATGATTAAAAAAACACAAACTCATTTACATGCAGAAGCATTACATCAGGTAATTTGTTTTAGAGACTGAGGCCTAAGAAATACCCAAAGTCTCCCCTGTTGAGTCTTGATAACTGTAGCTAGACAGAAAAAGAGTTATATATACCTTGGTCTTGACAGATATAGGAAGACAATGCATTCTTACAGATTTTGCATGTGGGTGACACATGTCAACCATGGCCTGTACAATGTCTTGATCTACTGCTTGAACAACAATATAGTCTGTAAAGCTATGATATGCTACCCACTGCCAGTAACATTTCCTTTGAAACCAGATGTCACTTTATGAACATGGGTGGGAAGAGATGGTGCTATGAATACTATATACTGCTGCATGACCAATGCTGTTAACCCGAGCACCTTTGCTGACTAACTCAAATATTTATAGAGTGATTTGCCCTTTTATAGTTAGGCATACACTAGTATGCAAGTCCCCCACATAAGAGTATGAATCATGAGTATGTTCATCTTGTAAACCTTTACCATCACAGTAACAACCCACGTCCATCCTCCCAACCCTGTGTAAAATCTTGGAGAAATTGCCTGCCTTCAGCTTAGGGAAGGTGTTACTAAATACCATCTTCTCTCAGAAAAGCAACATGATTTCTGGTCAGGGAGGAGCATGGCCACAGCCACCTGGTCTTTAACTGATGAAATTCTCATGTTAGTGGACAAAGGCATGTTCCCTAGTACATTTTTTTATAGACCATACTAGAGTCTTTGACTTAGTCAGTCACTCCTCTCTTATAATCTACATTTCAGAAGTAGGCATTAGCCCTGATGCCATCCCTTAGTTCCAAGTTATCTGACAAACCACCATTTCTCAGTGAACTAAAACTCCTGTACCTCTTTCTCCTCTCCCCTACTCAAAGGTGTACCTCACAGATCTACGCCTGCCCCCTTCTGCCATCTATATATAGCAAAAATCTTCTAGTTGATCTTGCTTACCTTCCTATCCTCAGATATGCAGATGACATGGTCCTGTACCACACCAAACACTCTCTTACTGCCTTACAGCAAGATTTACAGTCTGATTTCAGTCACCTCAGTGACTGAATTACTACTAAAAACCTCATACTAAATACAACTAAACCTATTCTTTTTTACCTTTAAATGCTTTTATCACCTTTATTAAATTATCACTTAAGACACTTCCTCCTCCTACTACGCCTTCCCCTACTTCCTTCCCTAGTTCAGTGATGTAATCTGCCTCTTATACTTTATACTAAGTACACCCCCCTCGTTAGGGTCTACACTACTGACGTGACAATGATCTTTATTGAATCATAATATGTTTTGACTACTGTATTTTTTTTTCAAGTTTCTATACTACTGATGTAACAATGATTTTTATTGTATTCATATTTTGACTACTGCTTATCTGCTTATTTGTTTCATGCATTAATCTCTTGTATAACTCCTTTTTTGTATATACAATCAAACTGTTACTGTATTGATTTTTTATTACTATTTCTTGCTGATTCTTGTCCATATTCATTGTGAAGCATTTCTCCCTGGACCTCCATTGAAAAAGGGCTCATCTTGGCCCAATGGACTTTCCCAGTTAACAAACTGCAAATAAATAAATAAATATATATTAACAGAAATGAAAACAAACCATATTAACATTCTTTACCATTTACACAGATTATACATCACACTTTTCATTCCTTGCAATGACATCAGTCAGACTTTATGTAAATGGCTGAATTCCTGCCTTCCCTTAAACCTCACTCCTTCTCTTCCTCCTGAACATTATTCTGCATGTACTGTTCCCACAGCTTCCACTGATTTCTATGTAATTTACTCCTTCCCTTTTCTAAAGATCCTGTTTCCAGTTTATCAATCTTATAATATTCAATTCTTCAAAAACAGTTGGTTTAGACTTTGATTTCCATTTTCTAGTAATTGCGTTTTGGCAGCCAACAGAACTGAACTTAATAAATCTTACTATAGCTTAGCAAGTCAGATCCTGTGTCCCAGCTCAAAATAATAATTTCCTTAGTTACAGCCATTTGCTCACCCAATACTTCTGGCAGAGTACTCTGCAGGGTATTTTTAAAATCTGCCAGCTCATTATACTCCCAAAACATATGTTCCGGTTACCCCTTTATTACCCTTCACACCGCCAACATTTGCTAGCTACTGTAGGAATAATTCTCTGAAGTATGCTTAGGATATAAAAATACCTTAAATCTATGCTTTTTGGTACTAAGCAAAAACTCAGAAGATCAAAGAAAAATTAACAATCTAGGATCACAACAAAACCTCCTGGAACAAGTCTCTTCTTTTAAAGTATATTAGTCTCTGTTAAGACCCCTCATTTTACTTCCAGCTGCATATTAATAATACAAACAAAAAAAAAATCCCTTCTAAGCTCAGAAATATCCTCTTTTCTCTCACCCTCCACCAGGATTGCAAAAGGGATAGGATTCTTGCTCCCTCAAATCAAATTCAGTCTTCCTCTTATATCAGTATCCTCTACTAAAAACTCCACCACTATTCAAACACTCTGCATGAAATTAACACCATTGTATAACACTAAAAAAGTCACATTGGCTCCCAGTTAACTAAACAGCAGACCTGTGCAGAGTATCACAACTGTTCAAACTCTTGCATGAGAACACTCTCCCTCCTTTAACTTCAAAAGTAATAAATCACAGCCTATATATCTATATATATATCTATATATATATCTATATATATATATATATATATATATATATATATATATATATATATATATATATATATATATATATATGTGGGTCTACTTCTTTTGACCTAACTTTCATTTGCCTGACACTCATTTGCCTGAGACCAAATGACTGAAATTTCATTTGCCTGACACTTCATTTGCCCGACAAGTATTATTAGCAAGAAAATGGAATATGCCCCCTTCCCCACTGCAGTGCGACCCTGGAGTTAGAATATATAGTTAGGGGGTGTGGGGGGGGTGAAGCACCCCACTTACTTTTCTGTTACTAAGCAATATTACATCAAAAGTTAACAATATCATATGAAATGAAGTGGGGGGCTATGCCCCCCACACCCCCTCTAACTATAAATTCTAACTCCAGGGTCGCACTGCAGTGGGGAAGGGGGCATATTCCATTTTCTTGCTAATAATACTTGTCGGGCAAATGAAGTGTCAGGCAAATGAAAGTTAGGTCAAAAGAAGTAGACCCATATATATATATATATATATATATATATATATATATATATATATATATATATATATACACACACACACACACACACACACACACACACACATATATATATATATATATATACATGGATTCACTTTATAATCTCGAAATACTGAAACATTGAATTTCAGTATATCGAGACTATAAAATCGAATCTGTAAAATACCGAAACCCCAAAACCGCAAAAGTAAAAATCGGGAAGTTAAACACACCATGCACCACACTACACATACACCACACTGCCCACACTACAAAAAAACAAACAAAACACACACAAACATAAAAACACAAATTTACAAACCTACACTACAAATATGCATGGGGGCAAGCCCCCCTACAACCCACAGCCCCACTACTTATATATACTAACTCTGAGATCGTACCAAAAGACAGTAAACTCACAGCCAGACATTCTACAGTCCCTCGCACACACACATCACATATATACAAACACCACCACTTTCAACACTTAAACACTCATACTTTTACCTGCCTACCCTAACCCACACGTACAACTTCCAAACACACTTTCATACACTCAAACACCTACCCAAAACCTTTACAAAATAGTCACTTACCTTAAATTCCACCTAAATCCACACACTAAACCGGAAACCATCCACACAATACATTCCCCGTCACATCCCATATTCGACATATCCGGATTTACGGTTATGCACCTTCACTATTTTGAACATTGAACTTTATAGTCCCAAAATACTGAAATTCGATATTTCAGTATTTCTAAAGTGAATATATGTTTGTGTGTGTGTGTGTGTGTGTGTGTGTGTGTGTGTGTATATATATATATATATATATATATATATATATATATATATATATAACCCAAGCAAAAGAGTGGAAGCCCTTTGCACACAAAATTTACAACTCATCCTCTTATTCCAGGTTCTATTCTCTACTAAAATCACATTTAATCAAACATAATGTACATGTTACCACTCAGGTCACATTCACTTAAGTCTACTTTAACTCCTCTCCACTCTAACTCAGTCTCTAATATCCTTTGCTCCTCTTCACATCTCAGGTTTATTTCACTCTAATTTCTCACATGTTTTGAAAGTTTTATACATACTGGAAAGTAATACTTTGGATACATAGTAAATCCAGTGTATTACACAAATATTATATCACGTTATTGCCACTTCTGCATTATTGCACTCTTGTTTATTTTGTATGTGTGGTCAGTTTTTGACTCTGGGCTGAGACTGAAACTGGTCAGATTTAATTAGTGCTCTACTCCAATAAACAAATTTAAATAAATAAATAAATAGATAGATACATTTGCATATCATTATGGCCTCTTTTCCCTAGATGGTTTCATATGCATGTCAGATACGTCGTCATTTGCATATACTTTCTGTAGTTCATTTCTGCTTTTTGCACTGCAATGACAATATGGGACTATGGATCACTATTAGCTTGCACGTGGCCCTTTCCCCTTGTAACTGCATACTGCATAGTACTGAACTTGTCTATGAATCCCATCTAAAGTTTAATGAAATATTAAATTATGCATCGAATGCACTCAGGTCACAGGTCTCATCTTTAATTCATTTGTAGCACTGACTACTTACCGGTCTTCCAAATCTCTTAAATTCCTCTTCAGCCACTGAACATTTTGTACATTTTTCAGTGAGATCCATCTACTCATACTCCCCAAGAGAAGGACAGACCCAATTCAGTTATATCAGCATTATCATGATTATGCTCCATGTAGTGAAACTTTATAGAAATATTTTAGCAAGACTGGGATAGCAGGAATGTGGAAGACAGAAGACAAAAGAGGTAGGCAACAGCACCAGTAGTAGGTGAAACAACTGAGAAGTACATGGACCACTGGTATTCCCTTCTGCCTTTTTTGTGTGATCATACAGTTACCTGTATTCTTATATGGTAGCAACCCTTTAAACTAGATTACTATGAAAAAGAAAATAAACTTGTTAGTTGCCATGCCTAAGAAAACATTTATTTGCCTATCAAGAACAAAGTAATCTCCAGCATTTAGAAGGAATTCCTACATTCCACCTGAATTAGTTCATTACTTTGATGGTATAGTTTAGCATATACTATATTTCACTGAAAGGAATGCTACATGAATGGGGGACAAATATATTTGTTGCTGTATCAGTGCTTAATAATGCACATTTTGTTGTGTTTGAGTGTTTTATAAAGATCAAAGTAACATTTCCCTACTAAACCTAAATCAAAACACACCCATATGAAATGTCTGTATTTATCATAAAAACATACTGGGATGAGCAATGCCCATCTTCAGTAGCAGCAGGACTACTGCCAGTAGGTGTTAGGACAACTCAGCAGATAAAACTTTTCCAAGCTTCTAGGGTACTCTCATGTCCCATAATGCACTGCAGAGCCATTCTTCTCCAGAAAGGTAGTATGACTTGCAACACGAACAAAAACAGTCAAACTTCTAAACCAAGGCAATACCGGATGGGGAAAAAAAAGATGGGTAGGTTGCTAGGGATAGGCTTCTTTGTCTAGCACTATTGTTATGCCAAGTATATATATTTTTTATGTGCTATGAGCATTTCACTCTCAGTCACAGGGCAGAATCCAAATATAAACTTGCTGGGTAGTCTCTGTCATGAGAAAATACCCTTTATTAATGTGGTACCAGAGGAGAACCACAACCTGAATAACATATCCAACTTACAGTGTATTGCAAATGTATTCAATGAAGACTAAGTGCCTACCTGTACAATTTGCATTATGGAAGAAAGCTAGAACTGTAGTAATTGTTATGGTGGAATGTGCCTTTAGACAAGAAGGAAGAGGAATATCATTTTTAACTTAATACTGAATGCAGTCTGCAAGCATCTTAGCTAGAGTCACTTTAGATAACTTAGAACCACGCTTCTTGCTTAAGAAAGAAAAATTATGAATATTTTCTTACAGATTTTGGCTTGTCAAAATATAACCTCATTTGTCTGTATATGGCCATACAATTAATATAGTATTCTGCCTGGTTAACAGAGCTCAAAATGAACTTAGAAATGACTCGCTTGATTAAGATTCAACTCAGATACTACCTTCAGCAGAAAGGACAAGTTAGCCAGTAAACAGACACTCTAACCTTATGAAAGGCCAAATAACGTGATTCCATTGCACGGGTCTGTAATTCAAAGATTCTTCTAATGGAGGTAATGGTCATGGGAAATTGTATTTCTATGATAAAAATTTCAATTCAGCAGAAGCTGCATGTTTGAGAAGAAGTGCCAACATCCTTGTGCTTCTACAGCACAAAGTAGAGACTGTAAGGGGTGACATTAAGAGAAACGAAGCTTTTAGGAAAGCTTTGCAATGCAAAGGTTTATTCCTTGGTGAAATTTTGCTACAACAATTAAGTTGACTTTTACAGTGGGTAAATGAGTCTAGAAACACGGGTAAAGTACTCCAAAACAAAAGAAACTAAAGTGGAAAAGGGAACCAGGTCTTGGTACAATACTCACAAGAAGAAGCTGTTCCACTTACTCTTATAGGTGTTGTGAATGTTAGGCTTCTAGCAATATGTGATAATCTGAACTACCTTAGAAGGAAAAGCAGGGTTACTGACCATGGATAGAACTGGGGAAAAAAAACTGCAGCTAGAAAAAAAGTGTTGGTCTGGTTACAATCTGCTTGATGGACAGGAACAGTAGGGCCAGGACTGACAAAGGCAGATAGGTTACTTCAACAGGTGAAGCATGAGCAGGGGAGTCCATGCCTGTTGAAACCAAAGTGGGGCTATGCGAATGACTTTAGACTTGTGCTGTTTTAATGCTTTCTGAATGAATTACATCAGCACAGGAAATATGAAAAGCATAAAGGAGTTCAATGGGCCATTTGTGAACAAAAGCAGCCATGGGTCATCCCTCTAGTACAGGGATGATGAAGTAGAAGCTGCTGCATTTTTACTGGTTGGGGAAGTGAAGAGACTGTAACAAGGACTGTTCCAGAGATGGAAATGTCTCTGCTTTATTTAGGAGTTAACAGACAAATAGTATGGCATCAGAAGACAATGGATGAGCCTGTCTGCAAGGGAACTGGCTCCTCCTAGAATGCAACCGGCTATCAGAAAGTGGATGGATAACACAGCCCACTACCAAACCCTCTCAGCTTTTTGAAATAGGGTCCAAGAACCAGCTCCCCCCTACTTCATGATGTACCATACCACTGTTATTTTGTCAGAGTAGATAGTTATCAAACTTTTGATCAAGGAGTCTTGAAGTTCTAGGAGGATAAGAAGGATCATGCTCTTCTCAAAATACTGATGCAGATTGTCCTCTGGTGGGGACCAAGCACCTTTGACATTTTGCCCTCTGTAATGGCTCCCATCTAATGGTAAAAGTGTCTGCTGTAACTGTCATTCGTCTGGTCATAATAAAACAGATAAACATTCGTGGGTTCAGTTCAAGCAGCTTTATTACACATAAACACATCAGAAATTAAGCTTTGTTACTTACACTTAAATAAACTTATAAATAGACTGACTACCCCACTTGTACATATTAACACTCTGGCTGTAAATAGACTGACTACTCCACTTGTACATATTAACACTCTGGCTGTAAATAGACTGACTACTCCACTTGTACATATTAACACTCTGGCTGTAAATAGACGGACTACCCCACTTGTACATATTAACACTCTGGCTGTAAACAGACGGACTACCCCACTTGTACATATTAACACTCTGGCTGTAAATAGACTGACTACTCCACTTGTACATATTAACACTCTGGCTGTAAATAGACTGACTACCCCACTTGTACATATTAACACTCTGGCTGTAAATAGACTGACTACTCCACTTGTACATATTAACACTCTGGCTGTAAATAGACTGACTACTCCACTTGTACATATTAACACTCTGGCTGTAAATAGACGGACTACCCCACTTGTACATATTAACACTCTGGCTGTAAACAGACGGACTACCCCACTTGTACATATTAACACTCTGGCTGTAAATAGACTGACTACTCCACTTGTACATATTAACACTCTGGCTGTAAATAGACTGACTACCCCACTTGTACATATTAACACTCTGGCTGTAAATAGACGGACTACCCCACTTGTACATATTAACACTCTGGCTGTAAATAGACGGACTACCCCACTTGTACATATTAACACTCTGGCTGTAAATAGACTGACTACCCCACTTGTACATATTAACACTCTGGCTGTAAATAGACTGACTACCCCACTTGTACATATTAACACTCTGGCTGTAAATAGACTGACTACTCCACTTGTACATATTAACACTCTGGCTGTAAATAGACTGACTACCCCACTTGTACATATTAACACTCTGGCTGTAAATAGACTGACTACCCCACTTGTACATATTAACACTCTGGCTGTAAATAGACGGACTACCCCACTTGTACATATTAACACTCTGGCTGTAAATAGACTGACTACCCCACTTGTACATATTAACACTCTGGCTGTAAATAGACGGACTACCCCACTTGTACATATTAACACTCTGGCTGTAAATAGACTGACTACCCCACTTGTACATATTAACACTCTGGCTGTAAATAGACTGACTACCCCACTTGTACATATTAACACTCTGGCTGTAAATAGACTGACTACTCCACTTGTACATATTAACACTCTGGCTGTAAATAGACTGACTACCCCACTTGTACATATTAACACTCTGGCTGTAAATAGACGGACTACCCCACTTGTACATATTAACACTCTGGCTGTAAATAGACTGACTACCCCACTTGTACATATTAACACTCTGGCTGTAAATAGACGGACTACCCCACTTGTACATATTAACACTCTGGCTGTAAATAGACGGACTACCCCACTTGTACATATTAACACTCTGGCTGTAAATAGACTGACTACCCCACTTGTACATATTAACACTCTGGCTGTAAATAGACGGACTACCCCACTTGTACATATTAACACTCTGGCTGTAAATAGACGGACTACCCCACTTGTACATATTAACACTCTGGCTGTAAATAGACGGACTACCCCACTTGTACATATTAACACTCTGGCTGTAAATAGACTGACTACCCCACTTGTACATATTAACACTCTGGCTGTAAATAGACTGACTACCCCACTTGTACATATTAACACTCTGGCTGTAAATAGACTGACTACTCCACTTGTACATATTAACACTCTGGCTGTAAATAGACTGACTACCCCACTTGTACATATTAACACTCTGGCTGTAAATAGACTGACTACTCCACTTGTACATATTAACACTCTGGCTGTAAATAGACTGACTACTCCACTTGTACATATTAACACTCTGGCTGTAAATAGACGGACTACCCCACTTGTACATATTAACACTCTGGCTGTAAATAGACGGACTACCCCACTTGTACATATTAACACTCTGGCTGTAAATAGACGGACTACCCCACTTGTACATATTAACACTCTGGCTGTAAATAGACTGACTACCCCACTTGTACATATTAACACTCTGGCTGTAAATAGACTGACTACCCCACTTGTACATATTAACACTCTGGCTGTAAATAGACGGACTACCCCACTTGTACATATTAACACTCTGGCTGTAAATAGACTGACTACCCCACTTGTACATATTAACACTCTGGCTGTAAATAGACTGACTACCCCACTTGTACATATTAACACTCTGGCTGTAAATAGACTGACTACCCCACTTGTACATATTAACACTCTGGCTGTAAATAGACTGACTACCCCACTTGTACATATTAACACTCTGGCTGTAAATAGACTGACTACCCCACTTGTACATATTAACACTCTGGCTGTAAATAGACTGACTACCCCACTTGTACATATTAACACTCTGGCTGTAAATAGACAGACTACCCCACTTGTACATATTAACACTCTGGCTGTAAATAGACTGACTACCCCACTTGTACATATTAACACTCTGGCTGTAAATAGACGGACTAACCCACTTGTACATATTAACACTCTGGCTGTAAATAGACTGACTACCCCACTTGTACATATTAACACTCTGGCTGTAAATAGACGGACTACCCCACTTGTACATATTAACACTCTGGCTGTTCTGCCTGCATGTGCTCAGTATTTATATGCACGTGCTACATCTGAAAATGCTTCTTAAAGGTACATACACACACTCTGATCTACATTCTCCCTCTTTGAGAAATATTTCATATACGAAATGACAGTATTCTATGACATGCAATTTACAGAAATGATCTTTTGACATGCAGTTATACACAACTAATTATATGACATGCAGTCATACAAAATCAGACACATATAAAACAATTATGTCCAAGTTGCTGTGTATTTTACACTAGGTATAGAAATACGGCCTGACCGTGTAACAGAAAACTCAGAACTGGATCAAGCAATGGAGACTGTCTTCAAGGAATGTTCAACTTTGGGGACATCTGGGACATCGTTGGGAATGGATACGGCAACATGTTCTATGGTATGATCATTATCAGGGTTGCTCTGAGATCTAATGTCTATCACAGGTACAATGCTGCAATATCATTTCTGATACAGAAAGAAGATGTCTGTGGTTTCTCCTGTACTCTGTACCCTCAGATTCCACTAAGTAGGATCTTGGCTCGGTACATATACCTTTCACTTGACCAATTCGATCAAAGCCTTTCACCGTTTGATCCTCACTCTCTCCTTCTTTTAATGGATGAAGAAATCTGCTCATTTTATCATAGCTGGACTTCTGAGAAGAATGCTTCTTAAAAAGTTGGGCTTTGATTACTCTGTTCTTTTTAGCATTAGGCACCAACAAACTAGACCTGATAGGCAAGGTTGTTCTGATTTCCCTAGGCAGAAGTCTCTGAGCAGGCAAGCCAAGATTGTCTTGGGGTATATTTCTCAGATTACTTAAATACAAGAAGATATCGGTATTGTCACGCTTTAACCTCTCCAATAATTGCTTTGCACTCTGTACTGTATGTTCAGCAAGGCTGTTTGA
Source organism: Protopterus annectens (assembly GCF_019279795.1). Classification (NCBI taxonomy): domain Eukaryota; kingdom Metazoa; phylum Chordata; order Ceratodontiformes; family Protopteridae; genus Protopterus; species Protopterus annectens. Next base: position 755,115,666 of record NC_056728.1, on the reverse strand, counting down.
CTGTGGATATTCAGGACTGCTGGTAACATAAAGTCCCACTCTTTAGCAAATCCCTGAAATAATTGACTGGTAAACTGAGAACCGTTGTCAGAAATAGCTTTATGTGGACGACCATGGACTGAGAAATGATGTTTCATCTAAGTAACATTAGGTTAGGTAGCAACTCGATCTCACACCAGTTTGAATAAGAGTCTACCAACACTAAGTAATGTTGATTGTTCCACTCAAATATGTCAGTTGCTACTGTTGACCAAGGTAGTTCAGGAATTTGGCTTAGCTGAAGTGGCTCTTTTTGCAAATCCAGCTTAGTAGTGTTGCACAGTGAACAGGAAGAAAGCACTTTATCAATGTCTTTCACTAGAGAAGGCCAAAATACTAGTCCTCTCATCCCTCTTTTGGTAGAATCAGAATCTGGGTGGCCATAATGCAAAATCTGAATGTATTCTTATTGTAAGGAAGTAGGAACAATAACTTTTGGACCTTTGAAAATGATATCATCTTTCATCAGCATCTCATCTCTATATGGAAAGTAAGGCTGCACTTTTGGAAATACACTGGATTACTTTGATGGCCATCCTACATTGATGAAGCGATTGAGCTTTTGCAAAATTGGAGCAGTCTTTTTATGATCTCTCAGCTCATCAAGTCTCGTGGTTGAAAAATTATGCACCTCCATGACATCAAACTCAAAATTCTCTGCATCAAGTTGTTCCATAGTATTTCTGGGTGATCTGGATAAGGTATCAGCCAGATAAAAATGTTTACCTTTTGTATAGGCCATTTGAAATTGCATTTTTGCAATTTGAACATCATTCTTTGTAGTCTTGCTGGACCGGAATGCATAGGCTTCTTTAAAATAGTGACCAGAGGTTGACAGTCAGTTTCTATCTGGATAGCTAGGCCATAAATATAATCATGGAACTTTGAACATGCAAACACAATTGCCAAAAGTCCCTTCTCAATTTGAGATACAGCATCTCAGTTTGGGTAAGAGTTCTAGATCCATAGGCAACAGGTCTGCCCTCTTGAAGAATAACTGCACCAAGACCAAACTTTGAAGCATCACAGGAAAGAACTACTGGTTTGTGGACATCATACTATCTTAGTGTAGGAGGGTTAGCAACTTGCTGTTTGATGTTATCAAATACTCTCTGGTGTTGTTCTAACCATGACCAAGCAACATTTTTGCGTGTCAGCTCTCGTAAAGGTGCTGATAACTCATTAAAGTCAGGGATAGGTTTGCCCAAACAGTTAACCATACCAAGAAAACATTGTAGAGCTTGGACATTGTCTGGGGCTGGCATCTCAAGAATGGCTGCTTGTTTAGAAGAATATGGTCATAAGCCTGTACTGGTAAATAAATGACCTACATAAGTAAGTTCTGGTAGTCTGAATTTGCACTTCAGAGGACTGAGCTTTAAATTCATTTCACACGCTCTGTCAGAACTTTCCTGAGGTTTCTGTCATGCTCTGCTTCACCATTACCTCCAACCAGTAAATCATCAACTATTATTGCACATGGGTAGCCTGAAAAAATTTGCTCCATTGCACGCTGAAAGACTTCACTGGCAGAATTTATTCCAAAAGGCATCTTGAGGAATCTCTATCTACCAAATGGGGTACTGAATGTAGTCAGTAGTGAAAATTTGCAATCAACCATCACTTGCTAAAATGAACTCTTTGCAGAAAACAGAAAAAAAACAATGGCATTTGGCATGAGGGTTGCAAGGCTTTGTAACTTAAACTTAAATAAACTTATAAACAGACTGACTACCACAGTCATACATGTTAGCACTCTGGCTGTTCTCTCAAAATGGCACTGTTGGCTGCATGTGCTTAGTACTTATATACAAGTGCTACATCTGGAAATGCTTCTTAAAAGTACATACACATGCTCTGATCTACAGTAACTACCACCACTTCAGTGGTTGTTTGAAATGAAATGCTTCATACATACAAAACTGGATAGATGCATCCAGCTTTATAAACATTTCTTGTAGATGCTGGAAATTTTTGCTTACTGTGATACTAGATCAGAAACTATAACCAATTAACCTGAATTATCCACTGTAAAATTATGTGGTACCTGGGGAACAGCACCAATAAACAGCTGTCACCATCAAGTGTATGGATCTAAGGCAAATATGAACTATGATTGGATGAAAATTTATAGGCAGGAATATCTAGTGTTGGAGAAGCTGAATCTTATCCAGAGGGAGATAGACTCTGCAGATTATAATATGAGCAGGTGGGAGTTCTCCAAACAAGACTTTACAAGGTTCACTATTATACCCAATGATTAGAACACACTGAACAGAGGGTCTACAACTGAGATTAGGTTTAGAAGGAAGGGTGGGAGCAACTACAAGCCAATCATGCAAGTAAGGGAATATTCTGTCCCCCTGCAGCCTTTGGTTTGCTGCTATAATTGACATACACTTTATGTGCACCCTGGAAGCTGTGGAAAGACCAAATGAGGAAATCATGAACTGCAAGGCTATCTTGATGAGCAGGTACAGATCCTGGAGGTCTAAACAACACAACCAGTCTCATTTGGATAAGTAGAAAATATGAACTGCACCAAGAAAATTTACAACCGTCCCTTGGGTAAAATGTTGTGAAGGCTGTTTATGTGTGGAATGGGTTTAAGGTCCTCTGTTTTGTTTGGTACCAAAGAGAACCTACAGCTCCACTTTAACACTCTTATGTTCTGGTGCTACCTTGGATGTTTCTAACTGCTAGAAAGTTGTTGATCTCTTTTTGCTGTTGCTTTTTTATAACATGGGATATTTAACTGAGATAATGATGGTGGACATGGGGTGTATAGGAATGGAATGTATACCTGTTGGATATCACAGTCTTTAAAATTAGACAGATGGCCAACCATGAAGAAAGGAGTGCAACAGATGGCTAAATATTGATTCGACATTGGAACAATTCGTCAAGGCCTCAGAAATGGTGCTGCTGACTACCTAAAAGTAGTTTGTAATTGCCCTGATGAAAATGTAGACATGTCCATCTGGACAAATTATTCTGGAAATTACCCTGGAAAATAAAACCCCTTCCAGACTGTTTTTTCTTGCTCTTGCCAGTTTAGAAATCATAATTGCTGTTGGTTTGTTTGCATTCTTAAGAGGGGAAGTTGTGGAGGTTGGTTCATCATACCAGCAAAAGAAAGGATTTTTCCTTGTTTCTCCACATTCTCAAGGCATGCTTTTACTTCATGGCCAAACATGCAGGGCTCCTGAAAAGTGACCTCAGCAAAATCAATGAGCCTGAGCCAGGTGTGACAGTATATAATCCCAGATCAAGCAGCTCTAGCAAAATCTTCAGCAGAATTAGGAATCATTTGCTTCATTATGGTCAATATTTATATAAAAGTTAACTGAAACTATTGCTTGGGGAGTGCATCAAGCAACTGTGCCAGGGACTGGTGCATTTCATACATCAGGTCTCACTGGAAATAAATCATGAGAAATTATAGCCCTCAATAAAATGTTGAAAAATATAAACACACTAGCAAAGGTAGCACATGCCTCAATCCCTCATGGGGGTATGAACCACAAAGGTATGTCTTTTGAGTCTACGACCAAAAAGCATTAATCCTACGTGGGCCAGAGGATCCTCTATTTGCCCTTGGGGCAGCAGCCAGAGTGCAGAGTCTTCCCCATGCTGCAGTAGTGGTCCCTTTTAAAAAGCCCACCAGTACAGAGACCATCCAAAATGATTTATGGGCACACTGAGAGGATTTTGTAATGTTCTTTTTGGGGAGGTCCAGGGTCCATGGCCCATTCCCCACCCTTCTGCTGCATCAACTCTAAGACCTCCACAAACCTAGGGGCAGGGCAGTCTGCACCATCCTCAATATAAATATCTGGTATGGAAGAATGAGCAGAAAAGACAGTGTGATACTTGACCTTTCTTAAGACCTTCAGAGATAGTGAGTTTGAAGACAAATAGGAAGCATGCACTGACATCAAGCAGAAACATTGCAAATGAGTTTGGAACCCTCTGTTGTGCTGTATGGCAAGTAGTACAGACAAGGGATATTGAACAGACTGATTTACTTCTTCTTGAACTGGTGTCAGCACCTGGGTGTCACCCAACACTGTGGAAGGTTAATGCAAGCATGTTTGCAACACTGAAGTCATGGTGGACAATGTCTATTTATTTGTTGTTAAGAAACGCAGCACTGACAAATGCATGGCTGGACCCACTAGCATCATTGCAAAAAATGTTGGCATAGATTATGAGATGAATGCACCGATCTCCACAAGCACTGGTGTCAAAAATCCCACTGGTGCTGGTTAAGGTAAGATTGATTCAAAGTCAACAGTGGAGTCATCAACACCAAAGCCTGTAACACTAATACACAAAAACTGCAGCTGCCTCACACATGTATTCAAGTCATCAACAATGGCATTGATTGAGTTAATGTATGCAACCTCGGGACTGAAGCCAAGATTAAGGGTGGAAGTGAGGAACATTTAAAAATCATATTCACCAGAGAAAACAGAAATTAGACCCCTGTTTTGGGGTACTATCCCAAGCTGTTTTGTCTGAACTCTTATAAGATATCCACAAATTTGCCATAATCAGCCTTGAGCATTATCATTAGAGAAGCTCTTGAGAAGGATGGTTTGGAGCTTAATATCTGGTTAACATCCTTGTCTGCCAATAAAATTAGTGAATATTTTAATGTTTTTGAGGAGAACTGCCTTCTACCACCTATAAACTTAGTTTTGGTACTAGAATATGCATTTTCCTTTTAATCTTTAGAACCTGGATAGGAAAGCCTGTGTTTGTTTTATCTATGTGCCTCATGTGCTTGTCTTTTTTGGGGGTAGGGGGACTTTGATGATGATACAGATGCCACTAGATTCCAAGGGGAGAAATGTGGCACTTAAGGTGTCATAAAAGATGCACTTGATTGTTAAGCAGAGTAAGTTTTTTCAAACATATAAAATTTTAGCTTTTTCTTTCTGTTATGGTGGATATTTAGTGAGAGTACCTGAAAGACAGTTCATGGGGCACCACAATTATACTCCAAATACAGGAAAAAGGCAGCTTTGTTAAACATCCTTCTGATGTAAGATAGGTGCTTTAAAGTTTTACTAGGCACATCTCAGCAATATTAAACTCTAGGCTCTTGCTACAGAATAAAAGGATCCAGTGTCAACCTACTCCCTAATGAACTGTCAACAGTGCACTTATAATGCTGAGTACCAACAAACGGGCAAAAATAGAAAATCCAGGAAGACAGAGAATTTTGAACATTGCTCCTCACCTTTTAACTTCTTTTTTTGCAGGAGGTTAAGTCCCCTACACCTCCCACTGTGGGGTGCAACCGCTCACCCCACAAACATATATACCAACTCAGAAATCACCATACCTCTAAGAAAAGGAAATATTCCAGGAAATAGCAATCTCAGATTTCGTACACTAAATAAGTCTGTTTTTTTTTCCATTAAGTCTCTGTGTTTCGGGACTCACTCTAGCTGGTCCGGACATTTCAAACTGTTACCTTGCCAACCCCAACAGACCAGTTTTGAGAATCTAAAAGCTGTAATACACTTTTCTGTCACCCCCCCCCCCAAAAAAAAAAACAACAAAAGTGTGGAGCAGTGTAGTGTCTAATAGGTTTTAACACCTTTTATTCTGAGGAGCACTTAGCTTCTGGCGGCTGTCTGTGTGACAGCACCAAGTGTTTTACAGTATTTAAAGTTGTAAAATACTTCGCATTTCTACAATTTTTTTTCTGGAACTACCATATCAAAACAGCTAAAGCTCCATGTACTACAAAGAACTATGATTGGGTCCTTCCAATTCACTTGTTATGTGTTCTCAACCTGGATATCTGGATTCACCTCTCAGGCTTCACTTCACTGTGTTCTTGAGGTGAATTTCTGGACATCCATATCTTAAACATAGAAAAACTTTGTTATGATTGGAGGCACCATCATAATTCTTTATATGTTCTTTCTCCAAACAAATTAAGCAAGCCCGATGCTTACCATGCAGTGGAATTTTATTACTGCACTCTAGCATGATAGACTTGAGAGGCATCCCTAAAAAGCATCTTTAATTGTTATAGAAAATGGGAACAGGTTAACTCCCTTAAAATGGGAGTTCTAAGGTACCCCAAGTCAATGAAATGATGACTATAAGGGTTTATATACAGAGAGGGATAGATGATGGAGAAACTGCTTCCAAATAGATTACCAGGTAAGGGCTAAAAGTAAGGTAATTATAGATGGAGGCTAAAACAGAAAGTATGTTAAAGAATGCTCTAACAAATTACAAAAAAAAAAAAAAACATACATAAAAGGGTATGCGGTACCATAATCAAGTTGCAAACTAACATATAGCTCTAATACTAAAAACCAGGAGTTTGCCATGCAAAATCAGTATACTTCAAACTTGCAGAGTATATTCAAAAATGCTCCCTCCTTTCTATACCCCAGTCTGACTTTTGAACTGGACATAGCACTACCACTGCTCTATGGACTCTCACAGATGATATACTTATCATTGAAAAAGGGAGCCTTACAGTACAATTTTTACAATCATGTCCAAAGATTTTGATTTAACATGCCACACTCTTCTTCAAGATACCATACTTTCTATTAGGATTAGTCCAGACATGTCAGTGGTTTAACAAAGGCCTTTTTGAACGAATACTTCAAAGTTAAAGTTGGGTCCACCTCTCCTAATCCCTCTCCCCTAACAATAGGGGTCCCACAAGGATCAATCCTAGCACCTCAACCTTTGATTACTATTTTTATTAACAAACTACCCACTTACTTATCCACTCTCCCCCTTACTTTATATGCAGATTACGTGGTCATCTTCGGGTCTAATGCCCCTCAGCATAATAATGAAAAGCAACTTAAAACAGACCTGGTTGACATGAAACTGCTACATAGCACTAAAACCAAACCTATGGTCTTTAGCTCACATCAAAAGCTGGCTTAAGTCCCTAACTACTGGTATATTAAGGATAACCAGAATCAATCCCTTGGAACTTTGCCATACTTCACTTTGCTAGCTCTACAGATAGATTAAAATCTCACCTGCTTTTATCACATTGATCTAACTAAAAAACAAAGTTCACTAACAACTATTTTGAGCATGAAAGCTCTCACTTTCCCTAGAAGACAGAATGGCAAAAGGAAAACGTATACTTGCAATCCAAGTTGCGTGTGTGTCCATTATGTCCTTTCAGTAACATTCTCAGCATACAAAAACAAAACAAATCAAAAATTTGCTCTCTTCAAATCAAGGAACAAAATCTGCAGATTTATAACCTTGAATTTTTCACACAGAACACCACTAGTCAGTATAGAATAAAGTAAATGGCTCCCGGTCTAGCAGACAACTAACCTCCGAATAGTCTCTCTGGCTTCCTAACTCAAACTTAGATATAATGGTTAAAATGTTTACCTTACAAATACAAGGTGCAGGGTTTCATTCACACATGATGTAATTTGCTAGCCTTAAAATGGCCCACAATGGCAGTTAGTCTAGTACTAATCTATGAACCTATGATATACATTTTTTTTTAATCCTGGGCCTCAAACCTTCAGTTTCTCTCTCCTCCTTGGTAAAAATTACTCCTGTTTATAATTTCAAAAAGCATTTACAGAACATCTGTTCAATGCAGCTCTTTGATACGGATACTGTCACTTGACTTTTAGTAACAACGGTGTTTCCGTTTTTTAACATAGATTACTGGTGATATCCATGGTCTTATGCTTCACACCTGTGTTAGGCAAATATGCAAACAGTGCTACTATGCTAGTAAGTAAATTAAATACACTGCAAATGAGCAGTACTCATTTTTGAAGTTCAGGCCTGAGGAGGAATGCTCAATACAGTTTGGCATATTGAATCTGCCACAAACCACTTTCAATGCAAACCAAATAACAAAAAAAGCACGGAAAACACTTAAAGCTGAGAAAGATTAATAGATTTAGTGCTTTCATCAGTTGTTCGCAATGACTTCTTCAGAATAAAACATCAGTGTACCAAACACATTATATATAGCCCCAAATTTTTGTTATTTGGTTCATATTCAATCTGTGTAAACTGAGCAAAGATGAATGCATGTGAGAAACAGGCTCACTATTATATACATGTTGCACTTATTCATATGTTTATGAATAAATTTGCATATTTTGACAGTGAGCATGGAGAAGAGCTACTCTCGAGAACTTTCCATGAGAGATTGTGCAGATTAAGGCTCTGTGACACTGGCTAGTAGCTTATTGAGAATTTTACAGGCTTACACTTCACCTTGAAGGTGTTCTTATAAATACACACTTATATTTTTTATAAGTTAGGAAAGGGGGAAGATAGGACAAGCAGAAAAAGGGAGAGAGATCAGACAAGAAAAACACAAAAGGAATTAATTAAGATGGCTTATGCTGGAGAAGACTGGAGATGATGTGTAATATTTTTATTTTTGGTGGGTATTGATCCCATTTTTTCTAAACTGGGTGTGTGTGTGTGTGTGTGTGTGTGTGTGTGTGTGTGTGTGTGTGTGTGTGTGTGTGTGTGTGTGTGTGTGTGTGTGTGTGTGTGTGTGTGTGAAGGTGGGGAAGGAAGAAAGGGAAAGTGTACAGGAAAGAGAGAAGAAATACGAGTATTGACAGTAGCATATAAGACAGGCTGGATCTCTATGTTGGGCTAATAAGTGGAATGGGAAACAGGCCTACAGGTGACAGACCAACACAAAGTGGATGGTGACTAGACCTTCACAGCAAATGCCATCCCAACCCAAGCAGCCTCACTGTGTTCCCCGCCCTGGTGTTCTTGGGCAGTGTGACCAAGATGTTGAGAGGGTTAAGACCTCTGGTTATTTTCTGGTCAGAGCAAACTAGGACAGTGAGACCTGCACTTGCTGAAGAAGACTTTCATTTGGGCCCTACTGCAGCCACCACCAGGTCCTAAAGCTGAGGTTGCTGGTTTACCAGGCTGCCATGTTGTAGGGTGCCCACTGGGGTGGAGCCACACTCCCAGTACACAGCTAGAATTTTTTTGGTTAATTGTCATGCATGCACACAGTTTTGCCTCCCTAATTCATAAGTTAGCAAGTCAAACATGTAACCTGTAAATGTGAGTAAGCTGCTAAAGCACAGCAAGTAGAATTTTTGGAATTAGAAATATTTATTGTCTTCTGAGTAAGTAAGGGATCCACCCTGCAATGAAAAATGTTATGCATGCCTTTACAAAAAGGAAGGAAGGCATTACAAATGAATGAAATCATTACAGTCTGTTCTCATCTTCTACAAGAGATACATTCAGCGGATCCAAATACCTTTGATGGGGGTGAGGGTGACTAAGATATTGATCTACTTATTATTAAAAAACATTGCTGCTATTTCAACTTTGAAAGTAGTTAGTTTCCGGAGTGCAAGAGTCTTGCAGGTGTTGCTGCGGCTAAAAACATGTTTCTAATATTGTTAGTAATATGAACAGATTTATTTTCAGTTAATAAGACTAATGGTGATGAAGATCATTCCTTTGTAACAATTGATAGGGTAGATATTACCAAATTAGAAGTTGAAGATTCTTCAGATCAGGTCAGAAAAGATATTCTTCTAATTGGAGATCCAATTATTAGAGGAACTGATACTTATATTTGTAGAGAAGATAATGAACATGGAATGGTGTTATGCTTGCCAAGATCAAAAATAAAGGATGTGAAAAAGCTTTGAATGCCTTAATGTAAGGAAGTACGGATCTGTTTTTATTCATGTTGGTACAAATTATGTCACCTGCAAGGTCTCTCTGACTGCTAATAGGGAACTTACAGCCCTCTTAGGCAGCATAACATGTGCTTGTATTAGGATGTATTTTTCACCAATCACATATAGAAAGGAGAGTCGGGTCACCATAAATGAAAAGATTTTTGGTCTAAATACCTACATGAAAAAAAATGTCCTGTTTTAAAAAATGGAAATGTGTAGAGCATCCGAGTGTAATTTTGGGCAAACATGTGTTTAGACAGGATGGCATGCATTTGTCAAGATCAGGGAAGAGAATTTTTACAGCAGATATTATAGCAATAACCCACGCCTGGGTGTGGGTAATGCTAAATTTACCCACGGTTGGCGTGGTTTGGTCCCGAGGGCGAAGCCCGGGACCAAACAGCCAACCGTGGAATTTAGCATTACCACACCCAGAAGTGGTTATTGCTATTATCATGACATTATTTAAGAAAAGAAACTATTCCTTTTCTTAAATAATGGCATAGTATAATGCCTGTTTGCTGCCCTTCCGCAGATGCCTGGCATCTGCGGCAGTTCTGATGTACTGCGCGCCTGCGCAGTACATCAGAGCTGTGAGCAAAACGGAGAAAGCAAGATCTCTGTTGCTTTTTTAGAGTTCGCTATGTTAAATGAGTTTAACATAGCGAGACAGTTAAAATAAAGCAGCGGAGATGTCCGTTGCTTATTTTAATGTCTCGCTATGTTAAACTCATTTAACATAGCGGCTATAAAAAGCAACGGAGATCTTGCTTTCTCCTGTTTTAAACACTGTCTCGCTATGTTAAATGGGTTTAACATGGTGAGACAGCTTTAAAATAAGCAACGGAGATCTCCGTTGCTTATTTTAAACTGTCTCGCTATGTTAAACCCATTTAACATAGCGACAGTGTTTAAAACGAGTTATACTAATGGAAAAAAGTCCGGGCGACCGGACCTTTTTCCATTAGTATAACTCGATTTACAACGGGCACGCTGGCCAATCAGCGTGCACGTTTTGGGGGGATCATGGTATAATCTGCAATATTTGACAAACAGAAAGCTTTTTGCCAGGTTGAAAATTTAACATTTCACAGATAGCAACATCTGATGCATTTCTATTGATTGTTAATGTTAGGAGCATTAATAATAAAGTTTTGTTTTTTTTTAATTGGAAATTTTTCTATGTTTCCACAAGATTGATCTTGTTACTGTTTGTGAAACATGGTTAAAGAACAATGACTGGAAACCAGTTCTGCCAAGATATAAATATTTTATGATAAGTGTTATAAAGATAGTTATGAGACCTGTGATTATTACATGTTCAGTGATGATACCAATACTATAGACTGTATAACTGTGACAATTAAGACAACCCTGGAACGTATAACAATTGTTGGAGTATAAAAGAGCACCAAAGTAAAGTGCTGATGACCTAGAGGAATTCATATGTTTCTTGAATAAAACATAGGAGGGACTAATAATAGTGGCTGGGGATTTAAATTTACCAGAAACAGACTGGAATAATATTCATTCAACAAGATTAGAAAGAAAATTATTCACAATGTATGTTTAGGAACAACAATTGCTTCAGATTGCAAAAAAAAAAAAACTACCTACAGGGAATGGAAAATGCTAGACATTGTTTGTGTTCTTAAAGAAATTATTGTTACTTCATGTCAAAATTTACCATCATTGATGTGCAGTGATCATGGGGTTATAAAGGTTAATTTGTTGCTAGATAATTCTGCCAATCTGAAATCTAAATCAATGCACAGAAGATTATAATACTATTTACAGATTATATGGAAGCAAAACAGTCACTATGTAAAACTAACTGGAATGATAAGTTCAGTAGAAAAACTACAGAAGAAATGTGGAAAATGTTGAAAGTCAAATTGAGTCCAAAAAGATGTTTAACATGAGGATCTAGGCATACAAGGTCAGGGGGATATATTCCATAAGAACAAGATATCTGATTAAAGTGAGAGACAAAAAATATAAGATATGGAAAATAGATTGAAGTACAACTTTGAAAACTGAAACAAGCAAACTGGACAAACAAATTAAGTATAAGTGAGACAAGACCAATAAAAATATGAAGACAATTTCTGTAAAGATATTGATCATAACAGGAAACCATTTTATAGGTGCATACGATGTAGAAGGAGTAAAGACATACAAACTGATAAACTGTGTGTAGATTCTAAAATTTATTCTCAGACACAACAGATTACAGATATATTTACACACAAAGGGAGTTATAAACTGTCCTAGTGACATCCAGGTAACCTCAGATACTGAAATCAAATTAGATTATATTGAAAAAGAACTATGCAAACTAGATCCAAACAAAGTACAGGGAGGAGACGGAATTAGTAATAATGACCTGTGAACACTTCAGCAAGAACTTACAGTACCATTATATCTTTTATTTACTAGGTCATATAAATATGTAGAGACTCATTAAGACTGAAGACATGCGCTTATTAAACCTGTCTTTAAGGGAAAGGAGAGTAGGACAAACCCAGAGTCATACAGACCTTTAAGTCTACTTTAATGCTGTGGAAAAGTAATGGAGAATGTATTATTGAATAAGTTATTGCCAGAACTGGAAAGGTTGGGACTTGAAACCATATATCAGAATGCATATGTTGAAATTAGATCTATTACCACCAGTGACATCATGTTCTATAACAATATAATAACAGCTACGAATGAAGAATTTGTGCTGTGATGTAATTTATATAGATTTAACTTCAGCATTTAACAGAGTCATACACAAAATACTGATCAATAAATTAGAACAACTAGGTATTGATGTACTCTTTTTTAACACCTTTATTAAATTGTGACATAGGTAAATTTACATTTATATAATCAAATTGTATTAACTCCCCATATATATTGTTCCCACAATTCCCATTTTCCTATGTAGTTTGCTCCTACCCTTTTCTAAAGATCTCAGTTCCAGTTGTTTCATCTTTGTTACCATATTCACTACTTCTAGTATAGTTGGTTTAGATTTTGATTTCCATTTTCTAGAAATTGCTTTTTTGACAGCCACCATATTTAGACAGCAAGGCCTTACCATGTCTGGGCAATTCCAATTCTTTGTTATAGCTCAGAAAAATCATCTCCTTTGTCACACCAATCTGCCTACCCAGCACCTCTGACTATGTATCCAGCAGTGAATCCTTAAACTCCAAAATTCACCATACTCCCAGAAAATATGTTCCCAATTTCCTCTTTCTACCCATTACACTCCAACATTTGCTGTCTACCTGAGGAAAAATTCTCTGGAGTCTACTTGGGGTATAAAAATATATATGTAAACATTTCCAAGCAAAAATCCTAACTCTTCTAGATGTTGTTGCATATCTGGGAGACATACATATATCCTCCCATTGTTTATTTGTGACTTGGTTAACCAATCTCTCTTCCCAATCCTTTCTAACCTCTTCTGATTTATTCTTATAGCTATGCAATATTTTATATGCTCTACTAATTATTACTTTTTTAACAACAGCTTCTGTTCTAGATTCTACAAAAAACTCTACCAGTGCTGGTCTTTCATTTAGGATCCCCCTATTTCTTTCTCTTTGCCTATTCACTGATATTAATCCTTGATAGGGAAGGCAATCTGTAACATGCAGTCCAAATAAATTCTTGGTGTCTTCCCATTCTATCATCTTGCCTTCTCTAGTTATTTGCTTCAAATACTTTGGTTCTTTTGCCAATTTTCTCCAATAAATTGTAGCCCCTCTTGTCTATTATCTATATCCCTAATTGCAGTCATCTCTATTGGCAGGATCTCCTTTCTCTATTCCTGTGTTGGCTTATTTCTTAGGATACTTTCTGCTACTTTATAGATGTAATATTCTATATGATTATTGTTATTCTCCTTAAAGGCCTGCATCCAAAAGTCTAGTCTTTCCTTGTTTCTTGAGATTTCCCCGCTGTTTCATCATCATCCCTTTCCACTTTAAATTATAATTTTCTACTTGTGCTATGTCTATCAGCCTTAACTGTGTAGTTGAGAAATACCCTTCCAACTCGGGTAATCCCAATCTGCCCTGTTCTGTTGGAAGAACCAGCTTATCCCACTTGCCTCTTGGTGTCTTCCCCACCTAGATAAAGCCCTTCAGCTCTTTATCAACATTGCTATCCACAACATCTGCTCTGGTTGATAAAAATATGCCTGACCTGTGTATAAGACTAATGGGACTAAAACATTTTAACTGCTTGTTTCTTACTATCCATATCCATATAACAAAGCTTCCATTTTCTCAGTTTTTGTATTGTCTTTTGTTTAGTCTCTTCCCACATATCCTTAGCTGCCACACCAGAATCATTTTTAATCCATACTCCTAAATACTTAATTTTATCATGACCCCATAAGTATGGATATTGCTGAACCAATTCATATGTGGGTACATAATTTACCGTTATTTCCTTTGTTTTAGCTTCATTAATTTTGTATCCCAAAATGATTTGAAACTGTCTCAAAATGTTCCACAACACTGTAATGTCTCTTTCTGGTTTTGTGAGGTATAAAATTATACCATTTGCAAATAGAGACAGCTTTTCTTGACTACCATACCAATTATATCCTTGAATTTTTGAGCCCCTTATTTTCTTTGCCAATGGTTCTAAATAGAATGCAAAGGGGAAAGAAGACACCCCTGCCTGGTTCCTCTGTTCAAGCAGAAATTAGCAGAGAGGACCTCACCCACTTTAACTTTTGCCTCCAGTCTTTCATATATCCTCCTAATCAACCTTATATATTTTTTCAGGAAATGTAAATGCTTCCATTGCCCTGCTCATAATGTCCCAATTTACTCTGTCAAATGCTTTCTCTGCATCAAGATTCACCAACAACAGTGGTATTTTCTTACATTCTGCTTCCCTCTGGATCATCAGTGTTCTATTAATGTTGTCACATGTTTGCCTCCCCTCCACAAAACCACATTGATCCAGATCTATCAATTTTGGCATTACTTTTGCCATTCTTTTAGACATTATAGACATGATCACTTTATAATTGTGGTTTAGTATTGAAATTGGCCTGTATAAAGCTGGATCTGATGGATCTTTATACTCTTAATGTATTACAGCTACTACTGCTTTCTTCCAGGATGTTGGTCCTTCTCCTCCTCTTAAAATACTGTTAAACAAAACCTTCCAGATTTTTATCAGTTTTTTCTTACTAGCTTTGAAGCTTCCACAGGGATACCATCCATTCCTGGGGACTTTCCTGTAGATTGGTCATACATTACAATTTTTATCTCATCTCCTCTAATTGAGCCTCATCTACCTCTAACCTTGGCATATTTAATCCTTCCATAAACATTTCCATTTGTACCTTTTCTTGATTTCCATATTTCTCTGCTTTATACAGACTTTCATAGAACTTCTGAAATATTTCTAACACCTCTATAGGATCTCTTGCTACCTTCCTTGTTATAGGCTCCCTAAGCTTGGCAACAGCCCTTACAACCTTCTGTTGCCTGAGTCGTTGTGCTAAAAGTTTTTGTACTCAAGTGTTATTATCAAAAACAGTTGCTTTTAACAGCAATCTTTCTAAATGTGTGTATATTATTGAGGTAATTCCTTATTTTCTGCTTAACACTCTGCAGTTGTTCCTCGTCTTGCTCTGTGAGATCCCCCTATTCTGCAATACTTTAACATTTGTCAGTACTCTAAATAATCTTTGTTACTTCTTAACCATAGATCCCTTTCTTTTATCGCCACCCTATTTTGAACTCCACCTTAATTTTATCCCACTCCCTAGCTATTTTCAGAAGTAATTTCTATCCTCTTGAATAGCTTCTTAATAATCTCCACTACCCATTCCTGAAATCACTCTCTTTTCAACAGATAGGTGGGAAAGCACCAGTGTCGCATTTTTATTTCATTGTCTTTTGTTTTTATTTTAGTTATTACTGGTGCATGATCTGTAACAGCTATTGGGTACGTATCAAAACCTTCAGTTAAATGCACATGCACTTGTGAAATGTAAATTCTGTCTAACCTAGACCAGTTTTTATATCTTGGGGAATAATACGTAAAGTCACTCTGAACTCCTATAACTGAATTCACATCTTCCATGCCAAATATGTTCATACCCTCCTTTATTATACTTTCCCTTCTAGGCCCTACATACACATCCTCACTGCTGCAAATCAAATTCCAGTCCCCACCTATAAGTAATATTCCTTGCTGAAAACTGATTATTTCTCCCAGAATTTTCTTAAGCTGCATTATAGCAGTTTTTTTTCAGACATATTTATTAAATAAATTCTCACATATAACAAAGGCAAGCTTACATTTATATAAGTGAAAAACATACAAAAAATACCACTTTAGTTGCAATTTACATCACAGACACTATTGAAATAACTGTAGTTGCAAATATTATACATCACTTATAAACCATCCAGTCATTGTCAGTTGAGTGTTATATGGCTCATTCAAATCCTGCGTCTTAAACCTCATTCCTGCTCTGCATATACTGTTCCCACAATTCTTATTTTTTTTCTATGTAGTTTACTCCTTCCCTTTTCTAAAGATCCCAGTTCCAGTTGTTTTATCTCTGTTACTATATTCACTACTTGTAGTAAAGTTGGTCTAGACTTTGATTTCCATTTTCTAGTAATTGGTGTTTTGACGGCCACCATAATTAGACTCAGCAAGGCTTTACTATGTCTAAGCAATTCCAATTCTGTAGCATAACACAAAAAATCATCTCCCCAGTCAGTCCAATCTGCTCACCTAGCATATCTGACAGAGTGGTCTACAGGGAATTCCTAAAGTCTGCCAGTTCATTACACTCCCAAAAAATATGTTCCCAGCTACCTCTTTCTTGCCTGTCACACCTACAACATTTGCTATCCACCTGAGGAAAAATTCTTTGGAGTCTACTTGGGGTATAAAAATACCTATATAAACACTCCAGGCAAAGAACCTAAATCTTCTAGAGTTTGTTGCACATTTGGGAGATATACATATATCATCCCATTGTTTCTTTGTGAATTGCTTATCCAATCTCTCTTCCCAATCCTTTCTAAGCTCTTCTGATTGATTCTTACAATTATCATGCAGTATTTTATATGCCTTACTAATCATTCCTCTTTTAATGGCAGCTTCAGTTCTAGAGTCTATTAAAAACTCTGCCAGTGCTGATCTTTCATATAGGACCACCCTATTTCTTTCTCTTTGCCTTTACTCTGATATCAATCCTTGATAGGGAAGGCAATCTCTAACCTGCAGTCCAAAGACATTCTTGGCCTCTTCCCATTCTATTATATATCCCTTTCTTGTTATTTGCTCCCAATACCTTGGTTCCTTTGCCTGTTTCCTCCAATAAATTCCAGCCCCCTCTTGCCTATTATCTATAACCCTGACCATAGTCACCCCTATCGGCAAAATCTCTTTTCTCCATTCTCATGCTGGTTTGGTTCTTAGACTATTCACTGCTATTTTATGAATATAATAATCTGTATGATTTTGGTTGTTCTCCTTAAGAGTCTACCTCCAAAATCCCAATCTCTCGTTATTTCTTGAGCTTCCTCCCTGCGTCGGCATCATTCCTTTCCATTTTGAATCATAGTTTTCTGCTTGTGCTATTTATAAGAGCCTTAACTGTGTTGGTCTAAAATACCCCCTCAAATTAGGTAATCCTAGTCTGCCTTGTTCTACTGTACACGCAACTTATCCCACTTGACCCTTGCTGTCGTCCCTTCCCAGATAAAATCCTTCAACTAGTTTTTTAACTGCTATCCACAATTTCTCCTCCAGTTAATAAAAGTATGCCTGACCTGTGTATAAGACTAAAGGGACTAGAAACATTTTAATGGGTTGTAGCCTAGTATCCATATCCATATAACAAAACTTCCAGTTTCTCAATTTTTGTATTATCTTCTGTTTAGTCTCCTCCCACATATCCTTAGCTGCCACCCACCACAGAGTCATTTCTAATCCATACTCCTAAATACTTAATTTTATCATGTCACCATAAATATGGATATTGTTGGACCAGTTCGTGTGTGGATACATAATTTACTGCTATTGCCTTTGTTTTAGCTTTATTAATTTTGTATCATGAGAAGATATGAAACTGTCTTAAAATGTTCCACAACACTGTAATATCCCTTTCTGGTTTTGTCATGTATACAATAATACCATCTGCAAATAGAGCCAGCTTTTCCTGACTACCATACCAATTATATCCTTAACTTTCTGAGTCCCTTATTTTCTTTGCCAGTGGTTCTAAGTATAATGCAAACAACAAAGGGGAAAGCAGACAACTCTGCCTGGTTCCTCTACTCAAGCAGAAATTATGGGAAAGGACTCCATCCACTTTAATCCGTGCCTCCGATCCCTCATATAGTCTTCTAATTAACCTTATAATTGTATCAGGGAAAGCAAATGCTTCCATTGTACTGGTCATGAAGTCCCAGTCTACCCTGTCAAAAACTTTCTCTGCATCAAGACCCTTGATGTACTTTCTCACATTCTGATTCCCTCTGGATCATCAATGTTCTGTTAATATTGTCAAATGTTTGCCTCACCTCCACAAAACCACACCGATTCATATCTATCAATTTTGGCATCACTTTTGCCATTCTTTTAGTCATTATAAACATGAACACTTTATAATCATGGTTTAGTATTGAAATGGGCCTGTATGAAGCTGGATCTGATGGATCTTTACCCTCTTTAAGTATTACTGTTACCAGCACCTTCTTCCAGGATGCTGACACTTCTCTTCCTCTTAAAATACTGTTAAACAAAACCTTCCAGATCTTTATCAGTTTTCCCTCCTAACTTCCAGACTTCCACAGGAATACCATCTATTCCTGGGGACTTTCCTGTAGATCGGTTATACATAGCCATTTTTATTGCATCCCTTCCTATCCTAACTCTTAGTAATTGAGCCTCATCTACCTCTAATTTTTGCATATTTAATTCTTCCAAAAATTTCCATTTGTACCTTTTCTTGATTTCCATATTTCTCTGCTTTATACATATTTTTATAAAATTTCCAAAATATTTCTAATACTTCTACAAGGTATCTTGTTATCCTCATTGTTATAGACTCCCTAAGCTTGGTGACTGCCCTTTCCACTTTCTGTTGCCTGAGTAGTTGTGCTAAAAGTTTTTGAGCTCTAGAATTATTATCAAAAAACAGTTGATTAACTGCAATCATTCTAAACTCGTGCATATTATTAAGGTAATCCCTTATTTTCTGTTTAGCATTCTGCAGTTGCTCCTTTTCTTGTTCTGAGAGACTCCCCCTATTTTGCAGTACTTTAACATTTGTCAATGCCTCTAAATAATTCTTCTTACTGTTTAACCATATCTCCCTTTTTTTTATTTCCAACCTAGTTTTAAACTCCACTTTAATTATATCCCACTCCTTAGCCATGTTTTCAGCCATGTTTTCAGAACATAATTCTATCTTCTCTAGTAGCTTCTGAATTAATTCCACAACCCATTCTTTAAATTCCTCTCTTTTCAACCCATAGGTGAGAAAGTACCAGTGTCTCATTTTTATTTCATTACCTTGCATTTTTATTTTAGTTATTATTGGTGGTGCAACCGTAGCATTGTTGCCTCACAGCAAGAGGTTCTCCCATTCGATCCTCAGCTAGTGTGCGGGGAGTGCCTTCTGCGTGGAGTCTGCATGTCCTCCCCGCAGGTCGAGTGGCGTTCCGAAAGACATGCATGAATGGGCATGCCTTCGTTGAAGATTGGGCGTCAAGCTGGCAACTCGGCACCATGAAAATCTACTGCCAATCATTAGCAGACGAGAGTTCCGCTGTGGTGACCCCTAACCGGGAAAAGCCAAAAGACAACAACAACAACATTGGAAGCTCCATTATAGCAGTTTTAGGTGGAATATGAATACATTCCAGTGTAGTCCTCCTACCTTGCCAGTAGCCCCTTAGCACTATAAATCTGCCATTATTATCTTTTAAGCCTATTCTATCACTATTGGAGCGCCTCTTGTAATTAGTACAAGTACTCCTCATTTTTCTTTGGTCCAGATATTCCACTGAATAACCACTCTGAAAACCTCTCTTTATCACATTCACATGTTCAGTTCTTTCCAAGCATGTCTTCTTTAACATAATTATTAGTACTCTACATTTTAATATAGTTCACTATTCTTTCTTTTTTGTATTTATCTGTGAAACCATTGACATTTAAAGACATTACAGAAACCATCACTGTATTAAAAAATTATCATTCCCACCTTTTATGTGTAACACCATTTTTGTTAAATGTCCTATTCCTTTTGTGTTACATGCATACACTGTTTGGCAGGTTGAATCTTTATACAGCTGTTTCTTATCATATCCACCTGAGCCTATGTCCCATCTTAGAAAACATTTTGTTTTATTGAAGCCCTCAAATAAACAAACAAACAAACTCCCAATACCCCCCCAAAACCTATTAATTTAATACTGACACATAAAACTATGTACATTTAAATAAAATATTGACATTTTACCCTCCTAATAGGAACACATGTCCCAAAATGACAGCCACATTCACAGACTTGAGTTAACCTAAAAGAAAGCTATCTATGCTAAGAAGTGTGCGGCAGCCTCTGCTTCTACTAATTTTAACTGGTTTTGTCTTATCTTTATAGCTCTCTCAGCAGGGAAAACCCCAGAATGCTTTCAGACAACATTATCTCCTAGCCAGTTTCTGTTTTCTTTTTTTTTCCCCAGCCAATCACGCTCCACCAGACTATAGCCGATTTTTCTTTTTCAGATTGTCTTCATGGAGACATAAGAACCAGACAGTCAATTTCTCTTTATCAGATTGTTTCCATGGAGACATGAGGACCAAATATAGAACTGCTGTTAAGCATACATTCATTTGCTAGAAAAAGCCTCATAATATTCAATATTCTTTTTAATTTACTTGATTTCTCTTAAAACTTACTTAAATCAATTCAAGATCCTTAATCCAGTCATTACCCCATGCACAAATGAGAAAAAGCACATTATTTTTTTCTTTTGTCATGCTCTTTTAACCAAGCTTTTTTTTTACATTGCAGTGCCTACATTTCTTATAACTGAATAAGAAGAAAAAGAGAAGGGGTTGAGAAAGGGAAAAAAGAACAGCAGCACCTATTTGCAATCTCCATTACACTTAAAAATAACTGAGAAAACTTTATAGCATGTAAAGAAAACCATAAGCCACAAAAATAGTACTATTAATAAAAAATATTTTCTCTACTTACAGTTAACTTCTTCCCCTCTCTTCCCCTCCCCAACACATTTTTCTGAACATTAATGACATGAAGTAGGGCATATACTTTAGAGTCTCCATAAGTCTAACAAATTCTGAAAAAGTCCAATATTTTCAGATTTTCTTGTTCTGTGATATTTCACAAATATAATTATTGCATTGTAATCCCACATTATGTTACTGGTTTTAGTACTGTTCATCTCCATCTCCCAAATCCTTTGTCTGCCTAATTTCCAACATACTCTTGATTCCTTTAATCAACTATCATGCTCCCTTCCTTCTCTCCAACATTTGCAATTGAAACAATGGAAAAGGTTTCACAGGTGCAGTCTCTCTGTGCTCTGAGAAAAGTTCAAGAAATCAGCACTACAGTATCAATATCATACTACCTGCTTTACAGAAAGCTGCTGCAATGGCTGTTCTTAGTGCTAAACATAACTTGTAAATACATTTCTGACCAAAAATTTCATCAGACAAACTGAATTGTTAGGATATCAATGCAGAGAAGGTGCATGCAACAATAACTGCTTAATTTTGAACTGCACTTGTTAGCCTAATACATTATTGTTCTATGCATTTATACTTGACAGCAAATTAGTTCCCCGTTTATGGGATATACAAACTGTAAACCTTTGCAATGATTCTGCTCATGACATAGTAACTATGACATATTTGCATTTAGAATACATTTCTTAGTAAGCACCATAAGAGTTTTTCTAATAAACCTAGATAATAAAACTGATATTTAAAACTGGAATAGAAATGGAAATGTAATACTTACTACAGAAGTCTGGTCTCTGCCCCCGACCCACTGCCATCCACTGGGGTTAGCTGGGCGGGCCTCTGCCACTGCAGAAAATCATACCTGTACCTGTACTGAACTAGTCAACCACTAACTCTCTCCAGATGTCATTTTTTTCCCATGGGCTTGCACTCACTACTTCTAATATCTGCAGATATGAAGCCTGCAGCAAGTGAAGGAGTATCTTGGACTCTTTTTTTGCCCCAGCTTTGGATTTGATTCTGAGTTGACACAGACAACATCCTCTCCATACTGTGTCCATCTCGGAATGAAGGGGTAGGTATGAAACTCAGACTACAAGAGTATGAGACATATGCATCAAGGTGTGATGTCACTTTGTCTGGCAGTTTACCTTCTGTGATAGCACCTGCTGCACACCTAAAAGCAGGTTGTTTCACAGAATGGCTGCACATGCAATCACTTTGTACCACAAAGCAGAGGTAGAAATAATCTGCATGCTCCTGCATCACCTCTTCATTGCTTGTCCACAGCAGTAGAAACTCAGCTACTACAATATATGCAGTTACACATATGCAGAGAAGTGTGATTCATTAAGCTTAGT
Organism: Protopterus annectens; assembly: GCF_019279795.1. Classification (NCBI taxonomy): domain Eukaryota; kingdom Metazoa; phylum Chordata; order Ceratodontiformes; family Protopteridae; genus Protopterus; species Protopterus annectens. The sequence goes on along the minus strand of NC_056728.1, from coordinate 755,093,285 downwards.
GCAGAAATGCCCAGTTTGCATAAGAACTTAATTAGTTGTACAAAATTTCTTGAAATTTTCTGTGTCACCATTTTGAGCCCTGCATGTTTGCCAATGCTGACAGAAAGAAATTTACAGCAAAAAGTTTAAAATAAGCACAGCTTGAATAAAAATAGAAGAAATAGGCTGTTACTACTGAATTTTACTGTGCCATCTTCAAGATTAGCCTCTGAATTACTGGAATCATGTACAGTGCCAGAATGCTAGGCTTAAACATTGGTGATGCAGCCGCATGCACCACACATTACCTCTCCACTTATGGAATGGTAAACCCTCTGTTCATGGTACTCATGCCCTGTTGTCCAGCTGAGGTTCTTACAGCCACACAGTTGCAACCTACAGCACCAAGCACCTCAGAAGAGTGTGCCATTCTGTAGAAGGTACACATGGTACTGGCGATCCCTGGGAAATAAATATATTCATCCACATGGGCCAAGAGTATAGTGTGAAATTGCTGCAATATCCTTAAAGCAGAAGCCTGTGAGATACCCAACATATCCCCAGTCAGTATCTGAAAGCACCCCTTTTCAAGTATAGTGATGGCTATAAAATACCTTGGTATCCAAAGGGATAGGAAGACCATGCATTCCCCCAGTCCATCAAAGCCCATATTATATCCCAGTCTACTTTAAATGTATCCAGTCACTCCTGTTCAGCAAAGTTCACTGCCTTATCTTCTTCTCCTTGTTCAATGTGCACTGCTGGGTGCACCACTATTCGGTACAGCAGAGTGAGTCAAGCAGCTCAAAATGGAAAACACTACGGTTTGCAGCAAAACAGACCATTTTGGCAACTTCAGTGACTGGACAAGGTGCATATTTGACTTTTACAACATTAGTGCACATGGAGCATTTGCTCATCAAAAAGTTAATACAAAATCACAAAAGGCAGGAAGACAGTTTCATTTGTATAAGTAAGTTGCACCTTTTACACACAATCTCATTTTCATAGCATTTTTCTTTATTTAATGTAAGACCTTCCCACATCTGCTTGTAACTGTCATCCATAACAGCAGCTTATGTCTCTGAAATGTGCCTCACATCAAAAACGGTACTCACAGGTGTGGGCACGGTAGCCAATGCCGTTATGTTTTTACAGGGGAAACATTATACTTGAAGGTTAGATGCAGAGATATATCTACCAGGGGCTATGCAAATTGTGATACAACTGGGGTAATATATATTGTTACTTGTGGGACCTGTGGTTCATTTTAAGTAGGCAAGATGGAAAGAAAATTTAGACAGAGGATATATGAGCATTTATATGAGCTAAGGAAAAAGAATGAAAGTAATGCGCTATATAGACATCTTCTATCTTGCCCACAAGCAATTTATCAATTTTGTGTTATTGAAGTAGTCCCTATTGACCTCAGAGGTGGCCCCTGGGAAAATATGATCGAATATAGAGAACTGCATTGGCAAATAACTTTGGATGCATGCACCAGTTCAGGTTTAAATTATATGCTACCATCAAACCAGTCCTTAAATTGAGGGCTGCAAAACTATAGTAACCATAACATTATCAACTCAAGTTGTTTAAATTGGTATATATCCATTGTTATCCACTAGAGGGCGCAGGATGGTTTACTTAATTTTAAACACATTTTAAATATATCTTACATATTATTGCTTATTTTTTATAATATTTATTTAATGAAAACAGTTTTTTTAAAGAATTTTAAAGTTTCTGACATGTTTTTATTAATGTATTTTGCAATTTAAGATATTTATTTTTTCATTATTTAAAATGATTGCACCTTTATTCACTACATGATTGGTTCATTTAAATTAGGATAGGTATTTATTAACACCTAATGTGTTCTCAGTATCTCATCTGATTATGTTATTTGGTGATGAAAACATATAAGGAATTGTGGAGCATTTATGTGTTTTGGTGTTATGTCCATGGTGTGTATTTGCTAATAAACTGTTAGTGCTTGAACTACATGGTCTCCGGTGCTCCTTTTACTTGGTTTACAGTACTGTGGTTGGAGCATTGTGCCATTTTCGTTTTTTGGATTTAATGTTAAAGTCAACTAAATATAGTGCAGCAGTAGGAGGTACTGAGCTTGCGAGATGGCATCCTATGGAAGAAACATTACATGGAAATCCCATCTGATTCAGTGGTAGTACATTGGATGTTAAGAATCTCAAGGCATTTATCAGAAAGTAGAGTAGGTGAATATTAAAATTTATTTTTGAGTTTACAAATATGCACATCTCTACAGTCATAGTTCATGTATTTGACCAGATATACACACACATTTGAAAAATGCTTTTTTTACACATTTACATAAATATCACATCTTTCCAAATTAATCCTTCAGCTCCCATCTTTTATTCCACAACTAAAAAAAGGATTTTATCTAGCATCAATTTCATATTTTATTGAACTAAACTTTCCATATTTCTTTTTTCCTTAGAAACTATATATCACTTAATAAAATTATGTTATCTTTTTTCTTTTAGCATGTTTTTATAATATACATATACAAATCATGCATAAATGAACTTTATACTTCCCCTTACATAACTCCTCTTTCAGTGTTTTCCCAAAACCTTGTATACATTTACATTCTAAAAATATAAGAGATAATTTGTCCTCACACCACCCTTATAACAAGGAATAAACATTCAGTAATTGTTAGTATTTCATCTCACTTTTATCTGGCAATGTCCCCAACATTAATCTCCAGAAAACGTTTCCCATTCTTCAAATATTTTCTGTCTCCTATGAATACTTATTTTTTACAAGTTAAAATTTTCCCCACACATCACCTATATAATATTTTCCATTATTTATTTATACCATTTTTACCCAACTCATCCAGTTCATTTTAACCTATCACCTCCTTCTCTAGTAATATACATTTCCATATTTTCATCTTCTTTTCATGATTATACAACATATCACTCTTGCTGCAAAAACGTTTTGCTTTCTCATACATAAACCCTCATAACATTCTTTACATTCATTTAGTAATACCGTTTTCATGACAAATTCAGTTCTCTCCTACAAATTTTATAACAATAAAAAAGTATTAAAAAAAAAAATATATATATATATATATATATATATATATATATATATATTATAGACATATACACACACAAATATATATATGAACCATATTTTTACATTATAAGCAACTGTTTTACAACTCCTCTCTTAACTTGGTTAAATTTGGAGCTATAACGTCTAATATTTGGTTTTCAAATTTTTCTCGCCATCTTAATACACCTGCAAAATAAATACATTAATGACTACCAAATTTATTTAATAAACTCTTCTCAAAGACACTTTAAAAGTCTTCCAAAATTTCATTTTCTTTCATGACCTATTTTGAGTTTCCATCCTCTTACATATACACATTTCCAAAACCTATATATTCTTTCCTTGTAAAATAATATTTGCCCGATGTTTCCATAATCCTTACTTTTTCCTTTATTCATCTTAAACCCAACTGTCAATGTTTTCCCCTATTACTGCATTACTATAAATGCTCATTTTTATCCGCATGTTTTTACGTTACAATTGTTGCATCATCCACATAATTAAACATTACTGGCATTTCACACCTTCTTACAATTTCCTCATATTTGCTCACATTTTTTTCACTTCCTGTATAACGTTTGTTTAGTACTGATGGAAACAAAATCCTACTGGTGGGACATTCTTGCCTCAGGAAATAATACCTGTCATTCTAATTTCTTCTTCAAAATATCCATTAATCAAAGGAATCAATTTTTGTACTTTGGTACATCTCTAATTTTCTAAAACCATACTTACATAACAATAATCATATGTTTTTATGTTCCACACTTTCAAATGCCTTATATACATTGCAACTTAATAATTTGCAGCATTCTTCTACAACATGTCATACTCAGTATTTCTCTTACTGTCATTGATAATGCTTTTACTTTTCAACTCTTTAACATGAATACTTCTATTATTTTCTTTCTCCAATGAAAATATGTATTTCAAATGATTTCATTGATATTTATAGCTGGTCTGAAAGAATGATGTAGTACTTCAGTTATCTAACCTTATCTTTCCCCCATCTTTCCAAATATACTCCATTAATGTTCTATTACTTTTTTAGTACTTATTCCCTCCTTACAATTCTAACTTAACATATGCAGAAATATAACTTTTCTTCCTCAAACTGGCTTTCAGTTACAACAATCATATCCTACTATATCCAATCCGAGAGTTAAATCTTTTTGAATTCCTGTTTCATAAATTATTTTTCTAATTAACCTGTTTATTTCCTATTTTATTTACATAAAGCACTACATATAATTACAAGTTTTCTAAATGTATTCTTATACTATTCATATAATTTTATCTTGCTCAAAATACATTTTCCCTTGTTAATCTGTTAGCCTACATACAATTTGTTCTTCCCTCTTAACAACCTTACCCAGTAATAGGTTGATTTCTTCTTTCCCACCTTTTATTACAAACGTTTGTCACAATAAAATTCCTTAATATTTTTTAGGTTTGCTTTACTTATTCTGTTTCCAGTGTATATTTTTACCTTCTGTCATTTAGAAAACCCTTATCACCTGTGAATTAATAACCTGTATTCCCTTCCATTATATTCCTTTAACAACCTACTATGTTCTATAAATGCCTTTTTTATATTTTAGTTTCCATGCCACCTTTCATTCCCCCAACCATAGCAGCTTACTTTAATTTCATATCATTTTCACAATTTATCAATTTCTTCTTTGAACTATTTATTGTCTTTTAAACTGCTGTTTAACATTTTATACCTTTCTCCACTATTGCTCCCTTTCTTTACCTCAAATTCCACTATAATTGCTACATGGGAAAAAATCCCACTAGTACATTTTACAAGGTACTACCTTAAAAATTTCAGAATACACAGAATCATACCTCAGTATATACATTTTCTTTTCTTTATGTTTACTCTCTTTTCTGAGCTTCAACTTACCTGTTCTATAAATATTGTCCCATTATTTGATATCTGGCCTTATCTTCCCTATGCTTCTTAAATCAACCATTCATATAATTTTCATATTCACCATTAAAAGGACTTTCGTTTTTATATTTTTATAATTCCTTACATGTTGTTGCAACCACAAGAGCATACAACAGCTACTGAAAATATGAACAGAAGTCCTTGAAAAGTAGGAAAATCCAGCCAAAAATCTGTAATCTAATTAGCATAAAACATGGAAATCAAATAGCACATAACTCTTACTGCTTCCAGCAGGAATGTTTAAAAAGCAGAGAGTGACAGAAATGAAGAAAAAATATTGGCACATTATCACAGAGACAGTGTAAAATATGTAGAATTTAACTGCATTGCTATATTCTACCACATTCTGAAAAAGCTGGAAGTAAGATGTGTGTACACTTTCTTGAAATTATTGGTGCTACTAGTATGTTTTTCATGTTGTATGGTTTTCTGTGTACTAGACAGTATCAACAATTATGTCTGATGAGGGTGATTCAAAAAATTGTGTGAACAGTTAAACCAAGTCTGAAAACAGAGACATCTCAAAAACAAGGAGAGTTAATGTATCTGACAGACTACATATATCTTGTTTATCAAGGTTATAAAGCATCTTACTGGCAGAACAACAATATCCATCATTATACATTTTTTACTTTTTCACCATTAACTGCTATCCCCAAAATGGGGTCTATATTAGAACATTGAAGTTTCACAACTTCAAATGTTCTAATATCGAACCGTATTCAGCGAACGCTGACAACATTGAACATGCAGAACAGTGAAGTTTTTTCTAGGGAAAAAATTTGCTGTTCCAAAACACATACACACAGCACAAGCATACCAAACAAACAGCAAGCCACACACATACACCTACAATCTTACAGCTAAACCTACACTAAACTGTACAAACACCACTAACTATCCATTACCTTAACCCAAACTCTAACCCTAAGGTCCGTCACTATCGCAGACTCACCTCACCTGCGCCCTAACCCACCTACCCTGCACTAACCCTCACGTCCACACAATCGCACAATTACCTGACCAGCGCCCTAATCCTAACTCACCTAACCCGCCCTAACCTTCACGTCCACACAATCGCACACATACCTAACCCGTGCCTTATCCCTAACTCACCTAACCCACCCTAACCCTCACTTCCACACAATTGCACACATACCTAACCAGTGCCCTAACCCTAACTCACCTAACCCGCGGCCAATCACACACTTACCTGAACCCAACCCGCAAATTTCCACCACAGTGCTGAAAATAACAAAGTGACAGAAACGGACAACCGAATTCTTTCCCTAGGAAAAAATTTTGTTTTCTGTCATTTCACTATTTTCCTCATTTGCTGAATAGGGGTCGATATTAGAACATTCAAAGTTGTGAAACTTCGATGTTCTAATATAGAACCCACAAAATGTTACCCACACCTTTAAACCAAATTACTTTCTATCCTCACATTACTTCAATTAGTTTTACCTGTACATTTTTATTCTGACATCTAACAAATGTACTGCATCATAAACAATGACAAAACCCATTTTGTTAATAATGACGTTCTTAAATTTGCTCTAACACTGTTGAGCTCTCTATTTTAATTTTAAGGTGCATAACAGAGTCTGAAAATAAAACAGTGATTCAGAAGGAAAATGGTGAATGCCAAAAATCATTGTTCCCCTTTTAAATCATTTTTGGCAAGAGCTAGTCTCCTACAAACCCCACCCCAACTACTTTTATATATCAGTCCTGAGATTGGTGTACCTCACAGAACAATGAATACTCCCACACAGCAATCTCCAAAGTTACTACACAGATCCAACACTTTTGCTCATTCCTTCTTTCTGATCCAGGACTTGCAGTTACTTCTCAGACATTCAAGCAGTCATCAGTACTATTCACATTCAGTGCAAGGTAATGCTATTAATTTCCTTTTTTGATTTTCTTTATACTTTTTGTTTTCTTTTTTATACACACTTACTCATTTGCAATAGATACCTTTTGGTCTTTGTCTGCATATTTTTTGATACTAACAGTTCATTTATATGCAACTTTTGTCCATCTACCTGAAGGTAACACACCTTCTCCCAGTCAGACATGCCCGTTCATTCCACTACCTGGGAATTTCATTTGAGATTTGGGTGACAGATGTACAGAGGGGGCTGACAGTCATACAGTCATGAGGGTGCTTTGTGCCTCTGAATGCACCCCCACATCTTAGAGCAATGCTGTAGGTTAAGTGTCTCTCACCACAGTCAGATTGATCCAGTTTACTCCCTAGACCCAGGCTGGTAGATGACCTTATCAGTCTAATCTGTCTATGATTGGTTTGGCTTATTACCCCCACAAGGACCAAAAGGTGTCTTTATCTATCTGGCACCAGCTGGTAGGCACTCCAATCAGCAGCTCACTTCATTCTAGGTACACACTGTGGAGGCACTTTTCTTGAGTCCTAGCTCCACCCTAACCCCTCCCCCAGTGGTGATGTAGGCATCCCATCACAGTGAAAAATCCAAAATCATCAGCCTGATGTGTGAGTGCTCCTAAACCCAGTCCTCCTCCTGCCAGCTAACATCACCATCGTAAAAGTCCAAGACTACATACCCTCAGTCAATGGCTTTCATGCAAGCCTGGATATTATATTTCCTCCTCCCAGGTTGGATTAGTTATGGTAATATTCCCATATAGCCACACACTACTGCAGCAGAATGATGAACATACTACAGTTGTGCAAGCTGCACGTATCATAACAGTAGGTGTTCAAATTCCTCACTGCTGCAGTAGCCACACCTTCCATCCAACCCCCCTACTTTTTGCGGTTTCAGAACGAGTATGCTTTCTCATTTCCTCAGGGCAAGAAAGTCCAAAAGTGATTTATGCCCAGGCTGTTGATTTTCTCTCTTGGGAATCCTGAGCCACAGTAGCCTGGACGCAAGTGTGTGGGAGAGGAGCTACAGACTTTTCCAGACTAGCCGGCCATTATACTCTGGGCAGGACAGTACTCATATAGCCATAGGCTACTGCAGCAGTTAGGAATTCAAATGTCAATTGTTATGGTAAATAAAACTTACACAGTTTAACTGCTCTTAATATTTTAGTAGCAGCAGACATAAAGTTTCATGAGTGTGCCGAGGCTACATGTACAGATACTGACATTAAATGAAATAAAAAGGTACTAAACAGACCCAAAAACTCTAAACTGTTGACTGGTTACAGTGTAGTATTTTTTAAATAATATAACCTTTAATGTAAAAACCTTTCAAATTAAGGTCAAATAGCCAACAGCAAAATAAAATGTATTTACAAGATACATAATACAAGAGATCCCCTTGAGGAATTGCATGTTTGAAGCTAGGACCCATCATTTTTACAGCTGTAGGAATCTTTAGTAGTTTTCTGCCAAACACCAACAACCATTCCCACAATCCAAGCTGTATTAAAGGCCATACCAAGGGTACAGCAAAGATAACAGCAACTATTTTTCAAGAAAAAAACTACAAAAGGTGGCTTAATGGCATTCAATGGCATAGAGTGTCCACCTGTGCCCTTGATGACATGAGTTTGTGAACAGACTCAAACTGTTGATAGGGCCAACTGGGAGAGACAGGATGACACGGCCAGTCTCCAGCTCTCTTATTCCTGGAGGGTTGGAGGGAATTCGGTGGCTATGTAACTTCTGGTGGAGACTAGGAGCCTCACAGATCATCTACTCCCTTAACAGGTTGGCAACATGACCTCTCTGACATCCTTATATTAGTTACTCTCCAAGGTAGTGATTTTAACCTGCAGCTGTAAGAATGATGGGTCCTAGCTTCAAACATGCAATTCCTCAAGGGGATCTCTTGCTCCCAGAGACTACAAAATGAGCTACCAGTGTTAACATTCTATAGAGTAAAGGGCGGGGGGTCCACCTGACAAGAGGGTTATGCTGGGTGTACCAAGATCATGCACAAAGGAAGGATCTGGAGTTTGGCAGCTGGAAGGATGTGGAAGAGGGAACAACAGCCAGAGGAATGCATGGCACCAGGAGGGAAGCAATTAAAAAAGACATAAATAAAATAATCACAGAAGGTATACATTTAAACTTCTGTTATAAACCTTAAATAACCTTGTTCAGAGCTCTGTATATTTCTAATTAATTTAGACCATAAGACAAAATCCATTGTTACCATTTTTTCAGTCTTTCTCTTACCTGATAGCCCCAAGTGCATGACATAAAACGTTTAACAAGTATAGCAACTGAAATATGTATCCAGCCATACAGCAACTCATAGCTACAGTGCCAGCTCTGACAAGAAACATTAGGAAACACGTGGTGGTGCTTTGACAGAATATAAAATTTACAACGGCGCAACTACTCCAAATATCTGCATTTTCTGGACTTATATTTGTAGCAAGTAAATATCCTGCTCCATCTCTTACTTACCCTTATAGCAAGAGGACTTTCATGGACTCTCCTTATATTTCTTTAATACAGGAATCTTATCAGTTATTACATGTTGGCAGCTAGCACCAAGACATGCGATAGGATGAGAATGTTTCCTAGTCTGCAACACTCCTTAATTAAAAGAATTCTAGTATTTTCCTTCCACCCTAAAAGGCTTCACTCTCCTTAGTGGTGACAGCAGCTGCTTGTTCCTTAACAGCTCCTCCACCCTAACTCCATATAGATGGAGCTACTCTCATGTCATAGGTTTACAATGAATAATCAATTGCTCCAGGGGTTTTCCAGGATGGCTACATTCTAAAGAGGAGGTTGATAATTGCTCTCCCAGAGTGAAAAAATAAAACAGGAGAAGTCTGCGGAAGATGACAATTTGGGTAAAATTATGTTACTGTTAGTCACTATACTGCCTGGATGTCTGCAAAGAAATATGAAAAAGTAAGAGAAAATCCACCAAAGTATGGGAAGAAATAACTCTGATGGAGAAGATTCCTATAGTGTCAGCCAAAGGCTGCTCAAGATTCAGCTCTTGTGTAGGAGATGGCTTCCAGTAGCTTAAAAAATAAATCAAATATATTCAGATGTGTTTAAAATAAGTGAGAAACTGGAGGAATATATTTAGGGTCAAATGACAAAAAGTCTGTAAAGAAGAGAAGTAGCTTTAAGTAGCTATTCAGACGAGTTGATATAACTGCAGAAATCAGTGGCTGAAATGCAGGAAAGACTGGTTTGAAATGAGGCTTCTCAAGAAGAAATGTTTCAAATAAATTGTTGCTAGAATACACAGCATGCCAAACAAACAGAGAAATTTTTCTACTATACCAGAGAAATTGGAAGGAACAGCCTACATTAATTTTATAAAACTACAAATAAGCAATTGGTTTGGTATACCACAACAGGATTTGTTAACTGAATAGATACTCTACAACGGGATTTGTTAATTGAATGGATACTTCACAATGGGGTTTATTAATTGAATGGATACTCAACACCATGTGTATGCTCCATATTTGGCAATGAGAAAGAAGCCAAGCCCTATAGCAGAGCTGTACCTCACAAAATTGTGACAGAAAAATGAAAATAATTAACAAATGGGTAAACCTCAGTGTTTGCAGAAAATGATTATTCACTGTACAGCAGGTAGAAAAGAAACATGTTTATCCCTATAATCAGAAGATGTTGATAGGTAGGTGCAAGACTCAAAGTTGTTACAGTTGCTGTTTTAAATTATTTTTTCTTGAAGGAACAAAGATTTTTTGGATACAGAACAGGCTATGGAGGACAACAAAGCTTATCCAGCAAAGAGTTCTGCAGCAAATTGAAGGGGCACTACTACTGATTCCTCTGACAACAGCAACGCCTAGCCAGAACTTGCCAGTAAAACCTTTTCCACTGTTACAAATGAAAATTTTTGAGGGACAGAAAAAAGGCCAGGAGCTGCGTAGAAAAATCATGAGTACTGTGGACTTGTACCACAGACCGGTGTTGCGTGGATGAGATGAAGAGGAAGAAAACGACCAGCAATAACTTGAAAGTAGGAAATAAATTAACTGTAAAGTGTTATTTCCATATGATCCAGTTTGGACATGAGAAATCTGCTTCTGCAAAAAGTGACTAAAAAGACTGGATATTTGTGGACTGTGTTAGATTCACAGGATGACTCCAAAGCATATATCCTATTTTGTCATTAATGCTTAGAAGGGTAATAATGTGACTGAAGGTGTAAATGTAAGTTAAAAAGTATTTTTTCCCGAGTAATACCTGTGTAATAAATTTCTTTAAGTAAATCGCATGTTATATTATAAAACAGTACTGGACACTATACTGTGGAATTTTAAAAGTGAGGTGAGGTGAGTCTCATCAGTGACTGCTGTTTCTGCTAGCAATGTTGAAGTAAGAGTACTACTTCCTCACTGTAAGGTATAGTGATTTTTACACTGTAACAATATAAAGGCTGGAGATAATCAGTATAAAGTTGTAATTTGGATTGCTGTGGGGAGAATGTGTAAGTGTATTAAATTATGATGGCTTCCCATTGTATTATACAGGTGGAGGCGTAGACTAATGGTTTGTGCTGCAGACAAGTAGAAAGTTTTCTTTCTTTTCCTAAACAAACAGACTAGAAAATTAAAAACATCTAAAATGATAGTTTTCCAGCATTTGAGAAAACTTCTTCAAGCATTTGTAAAACTATTAATTGTTTTTTTCTGTCCACCAGCAAAGCTCTGCAGCTGGAGCTGGTCTGTCTACAAGTGCAGGCAATTAATCAAGAAATGGCTGAACCATGAACTATAATGCACTTGCATGAGAAGCACTATAATTAGAACTTTAAAGGAGAACTGGCGAGCAGTCCAGTTCAGTTCTCTTAAAATAACACATTGAAGGGAATATTTTTGCAAGTAGATGCATTCCTAGGAATATTCGGTATTTCAGGATAAAGCATCAATCTAGCATATATATTTAAGAGCAGACAGTGCACTTTTAAAGCTAAAAAATCAATTAACTGAGCACATCCAAGTTGTTTATCACATGTGGGAGGGAAATAGAGATGGGATTAGAAAGAGGAAACATGGGCTTTAACACATGCAGCATGATTAAACCTAACTTTTGAATAGGTAAAGTCTGAGGGAGTGGCTATCTACTTGTGGCAATTGCCTCTACATGTCAGGCTAACTTCTTTGTTTGGAAGGGAAGCATTACACTAGTAGATTAACTGAAGGAGACAGTGTTACCCACTGAAACCAGCCTTTTTTCCTGGGTTTGGTCTTTTCAGGCTTCACTTTCCTTGTCTCTATATCTGCCATAATAAATGGTTTTGGACTTATTATGCAAGATGGTGCTGTTTTGTTGTTTGGGACATTTGGATTTACCAAGCACAAATGCATCTCTGTGGACGTTTTCATATGATTTTGGGTGTAGATGTATTTATGTTCCATCTAACATGACTATTAAGGAGCTTAAGAGAATGAAGTTGGAAATACAAGCTCTTGTACCTGGCTACCATCAAAAGTTCAGCTGCCACAGAAAGCAGACTATTTCATTTCAGAGAAGGATGCATTGTGAAAACTGAGACAATACATTATACCAAGTACTCCAGAAGAGGGAGAAGCTGACACCCCAGTGACAAATGAAGCAGGACAGCAGCAAATGGCAGGAGGGAGAAAACTGCAAATGACTTCCCAATCTTTAAGAAGCAGATGAAAGATAAGAGACTTTTGGGACATGACCAGTCTACATCAATGCCTACTGCCCCCCATACAACTTAGCTGATAAGATAATTATCACTTGAACTGCCACTATTGGCTACTGAAGGTCATTCATCTGGAAGGCTATCATGTGAACACAGTACTTATGTGCACCCAAAGTTAATCGGCTTCTGCACAGTGTGTTGACATATATACAACCTATGGCTGCCTGTGCCAGAGGCGGGCAGGGTATGTTAGTGACAGAAATCTACACTAAATGACTGCATGGACAGAAATGAAGTATAGGGACAACTTACTTCAATGGGCATTTGGATTCACTCACTGTCATTAGTTATGTGCACTAGTTTTGTTCTTTGCAAGCTGTACATATTTGTTTTATTTGTTTCAACATTAGTTACAAAGTGGTTTATATGTAAAACAAGTTACTAACATAAATGAAAAAATTACATTGAGACACTCAGTCTTGCTGGCTGGATTCTGCTAAAATTCAAAGTCTGGTTATATTTGCATTCACAGTCTGTTGCATACAGAAACTTGCAGAATATATACTGATGAGAGAATATACTTTGCAGCATCAACTTTAGAGAGCAGTAACAAATAACTTTTATAATAAATCAAACTGGACAAATGTTGCAGCTTAAAAGTACTGTTCCAACTTTACTTCTCATATAGTACAGATGATGTGAGAGATATACCATTTACCTTAGGACAAATGAGTCCCTACCATACCTCTAACATAACTGGATTTATACAGCTCTTTATATACAGTTTTAGTCCTCTTGGTATTCTATTTTGGAGAATTGCTTATCCTGTAGAAACAATACTAAGCTTCCTTGTTTAACAATGTCTTGTAAGAGACCAGATTTTCTGACAGTGTGAATATCCTGTAACAGTGTCCTGTTGTTCATGCAAAAAAACATATTTTTGAGGAAGCATATCCTGTTTTCCATGCAGAAAAACATATTTTTGAGAAAACACATTGTCAGAAATCAGCTTTTCTGACAGTGTGAACATCCTGTATTTTATTTGGATCTTTGTATAAAAACATCTGTTCTTGTGCCATGTCCTGTTTTTAAGTCTGTAAGGAAAAATGTCCATTCTTTAAAAGCAGATTTTGCATTTTTGCTCTTGCATACATCCTGTTTTAAGTCTGTAAGGGAAAAATGTCCATTCAGCAGATTCCTTTTCCAAGCCATGGTCATTTAGTATGACTGCTGATCACATATTACTAAACTCTGTTTCTGCATTTAAGCAAGCTTTTTCTTTCAGCATATTTACAACATAATTAATTTCAGCATTATATTAATAAAATCTAACAATTCCCTCTGTTTTTAAACATACTCAAAACATTTTATATAGAAAACACAAGAAACAAACCTTTAGTTTGATACAACAAATCAAAATGCAATTTTACATAGTTAATACAATGATATTAAAGTGTTACTACCAAAACTGAATGTATTTAACAACTTTTTCTTTTGCAGACCATTCTGTGAAAATATTTTATCAGTTATGAGCTGTGTCTGCTTTAGTTTAACTTGATCAGTTTATTCTTTTGCAATCATAGAATTTAATTTATGACTTAGAACTGTTTCATTAACTCTTTGCAACTGTTGAATTAACTATAAGAGACAGTAACCATGTGCTACTGCAAGCATTTATATACTACTGAAAATATACAGTTTCAATGTCATTTTAACCATAACATTGTGATCATGTCTTCGAACTGCTCATTAACATCTTGGTAAAATACTGAACTGGGCTTAGATAATAAATATTTGAAAACAATTATTTTACTGGGGTAAAACCAGTGATATTACAACTTGACAAATTACTTTTGAACTTATTACGATGTATCCTGTACAGTATGTATTTACACAGACTGTTTGCTATTTATGCATTTCAATTTAGTAGGTATCCTGGACCCATTGTTTTCTTTAAATATGTTTCTTTTTCACACATATTCATTACTAGTCATTCATTTCATTTGTACTGAATTTTTTTGCATTTGTACATACAAAGATTATCATTTGTACTGAAATGTTCTACATTTGTACATACAAAGACTGTAAAGTACATTTAGTCTAATCTTACAAATTTAATAACATTAATATTAAGCAAAATCTTGGAAAATGTTTATGTCTCTTTAGAAATATCTAGTGGAATTGCCACCAAAGGCATATGTCCTGTTATTTTAAACTACATACTTAACAATTAAAATATTCATGCTTTTTTATACCAACATTGTTTTGTCAAAAACATATTGAAATAGTGACCATTCTTGCTATTAGAAACATTTATGCATTTTGCATATCTTTATTCTCTCTTTATAGCTTTATCAATTTTAAGCCATCTCTTGTTTTTTAACCATCTCTTGTATAGCTTTACAATTTAACAGGTTGTAAATACAATTTAATACTAAACAATACAATAATAACCATTATGATAGCTATTAACAACTTGTAAAATATCTTATACTGTCAGGTTTAATCCAGTTTACCAATATTTCTAATACACTAATACCTGTTTTTTGGTTGTAAATACAATTTAATTCTAAATAATACAATAATAACAATTATGATAGCTATTAACAACTTGTAAAATATCTTATCCTGTCAGGTTTAATCCAGTTTACCAGTATTTCTAATACACTAATAGGTTCATAGAGGTTCATAGATTAGTACTAATACCTGTTTCCCCCCATAAAAGAGTATTGTCAAGAAGGAATGAGATATTTTTTCCTGTAGCTTTATTTCAGACCCTTGTTGTTTATTTTTTCTGTAGCTTTATTTCAGACACTTGTTGTTTATTTTTTCTATAACTTTATTTCAGACCCTTGTTGTTTATTTTTTCTGTAGCTTTATTTCAGACCCTTGTGCAGTACTGCTTATACAGTCAGTGTAAAACTGAGAAAATGCCCCTCCCCCTGTAGTACTTCAGCACTGTTTACCTGCCCTATGCTGTGAGAATAGAATGTATGTCAGCCCAACACTTTGGTTATACATTTATTTTATTAGGTTACTAAATAAAGCTTTCACTGTATATTACCTCTAGTAGGTATTTACACCCTCCTGCACAATTGATTTGAACTGTATATATACTATAGCCCATTTGCTGGCTGTACTTGATGCAACTGAGGTTTTTTTTTTGTCCTTTTAACATTTACTTGCAAACAGATTATAAGTGAAATCTATGCACAATTGTGACATTTTATTACAATTACCAAATAGTGTTGCCTGTAAACATTTTAACAATTATGTTTTAATAACAATGATGCTTTAGAAAAACTCAAGCTACTTATCTGGCAATCAGTCTTGTTGTTTATCTTATCTTTCCAGCATTTCCTGTAACTATTCATTCAGTCTATGAAGGTCTGAGTTCACATTTTATACTCTATAAACTATAATTAATTCTTTTGGCATTTTTCCTTTAATGTGATTGTGATTTGCATAACTATGCATTTATACAACATAAATAGACATCATTTTACAATTACCTTACATGGATTTCAGTATTTTTTTTTATTTATTTAACTATTTAACTGTCCTACCATTAATTTTACAAAAACTGTTTGAATAATACCATCTGTGATTTTCTTTTTAAAATTCAGAACTTTAACTGTTTGGTGTTACTATATAATTATAAACAAATTGTAAAAAACAAAATAGATATTAGTTTAGCTAACACATTTATATTTATATTATTTATATTTGCTGTTGTCTGCCTGTTATTCTTGTGTATTGCAACAGATGTACTCTAGATGAAAAGAACACACATGCATGTCTGTCTTGTATATGTATATCTTTATACAAGCATGTCATGTCTTGTGACTTTAAATTTTTACTCATCTATTTTTATTTAATTTTATACACTAGAACAGTTTTGTTTACCTTTTGACTATGCTAATGAATGGCATTCATATGCTTTACTTTACTGTAGTACTGATAGATGTCTTGCTTTAACTGAATGAAAGTAAAACATTTAAGAATGATTTGTCCAGACATCAGATCCTACCATCCTACCATGTATGTTTAACCATTTTCAAAACATAAACATATTATAAAATATATTTCGTTTGCACAGATTTACTGTGTATGCAGGAAGTTCCCAGTCTTTGTCAGTTCAGCTAATTTATTTCCTTTATCCTGCAACTGCTGTTGAATTTCCAGTAATGTTGCATGGCCTTTCTGACATTCTTTAGTAAGCTGTTCTGCTGAATTTGAAACTCCTGTGCACTTTTGAAAAGATGTGTGTATAACTTATCTAAGCTTCCTGAACTCATTGTGTCTGTCTTTTAGAAGTTTACTACATTATTTTGTAACAAAATGTACTAGGGGTTCTATCAGTAACTGATTTGACTCACATGTGGTGACAGGACATAACTGTTCAACATCAGAATGTAATGGAAACACTTTACCCTTAGTTAATTTTTTATCATGAACAGATCTGTCTTTACAGTCTATTTTTTTAGCAATATGATGCAATATTATTTTATGGCATAATACACAAAATGCAGTTTTTGTTGAAGCACACAATAAACATTTGTCATTTTTCACATGGTTTTCTTTGAGATACCAGTCAAATATTGTAATACATTTGCATAATGCCTTACTATCAACCTGCCCTAATAAGGTTTTACATTTACTAATGTGCTGTGTATACCAACATAGCAATTTACTAAAGTTTGGTTTACTCCTGCATGAATTATAAATAATATCCATACTGTCTAATATACAAACTGTCTATGAATAAACTATGTATGAATATACAAACTATCTTAAGAATATACAAACTCTCTTAAGAATATACAAACTGTTAACATCATCCACACTAAATATGTGACACAGAAAAAAGTCTTACCAGTTAGCAAGAAAACAGGTGATCAAGCTGTTATTGCAGATGGCTAGAAATTTTTCAGAGTCACTTGAGAAGCTGGTGAAGCACAACAGGCAGCGGACTACTGTGCTAGTGGACATTCACCTTTTCTTGAAGAATTTATGGCACTGCGAATTTCTTGAACTAGTCTCACTCCGGATTGTAGACGTCTAAAAAACTTTACTACTGCAAGCTGCATAAACTGGAATACTTCTGTTTAGGATTTACACATACGTACAAATGTTAGTTACTGCAATTTGACTGAAGTGACCTTCTGCAGGGCTTACCATCACTCCTCCTGTGTTTGAATGCAGATTGTAGGTTCAAATGCAGGCTAGCTTGCCATTGAAAAAATTATATTGATCTTATTGCTTGCTGCTTGCTTCTTGCTGTGGGATGGATTTGAAGTGTTCTTATGACACTCAGTCTTGTTGTTTGGATTCTGCTAAAATTCAAAGTCTGGTTATATTTGCATTCACAGTCTGTTGCATACAGAAACTTGCAGAATATACACTGATGAGAGAATATACTTTGCAGCATCAACTTTAGAGAGCAGTAACAAATAACTGTTATAATAAATCAAACTGGACAAACGTTGCAGCTTAAAAGTACTGTTCCAACTTTACTTCTCATATAGTACAGATGATGTGAGAGATATACCATTTACCTTAGGACAAATGAGTCCCTACCATACCTCTAACATAACTGGATTTATACAGCTCTTTATATACAGTTTTAGTCCTCTTGGTATTCTATTTTGGAGAATTGCTTATCCTGTAGAAACAATACTAAGCTTCCTTGTTTAACAATGCCTTGTAAGAGACCAGCCTTTCTGACAGTGTGAATATCCTGTAACAGTGTCCTGTTGTTCATGCAAAAAAAAAAACATATTTTTGAGGAAGCATATCCTGTTTTCCATGCAGAAAAACATATTTTTGAGAAAACACATTGTCAGAGATCAGCTTTTCTGACAGTGTGAACATCCTGCAATTTATTTGGATCTTTGTATAAAAACATCTGTCCTTGTGCCATGTCCTGTTTTTAAGTCTGTAAGGGAAAAATGTCCATTCTTTAAAAGCAGATTTTGTATTTTTGCTCTTGCATACATCCTGTTTTTAAGTCTGTAAGGGAAAAATGTCCATTCAGCAGATTCCTTTTCCAAGCCATGGTCATTTAGTATGACTGCTGATCACATATTACTAAACTCTGTTTCTGCATTTAAGCAAGCTTTTTCTTTCAGCATATTTACAACATAATTAATTTCAGCATTATATTAATAAAATCTAACAATAAACACAAACAAATTTTGTCAGGGGTGATGGAGTTTCCTACTGGGCATTACACTCTATTGTTTTTTAAAAGTGTTGTTATACCAACATTCATGTTGCTACTGTTATGGGAGGGGATGTATTGGGACTTAAGTAGATGGGACTGCATTAAAATTAAGACCAATGACTCTTCTTAAGATATTGTCTTGGAATGTATATTGGTTGTGTGAGAAAGGCAAAAGGAAGTTTTCTTGCATTTTTATATGGAAGGCGACCAAATTTTGTGTGCTTACAGGAAACGCATATATTTACTGCTGAACACTCGAGGCTTTGAAAGGGACATATTCACATGGGTATTTTGCTACAGTGCTTATGGGTAAGAAAAGAGGTACGGTCATTTTAGTTAGAAAAAATACCCCTTTTATATTTATAGACAGTGGTAGCAGCATTGAACAGGAAAGCTATGTGAGGATAACAGCCTCTTAGCAGGATCTCAGTTTACTTTGATAAATGTTTACCTTCCCCCAGGCACACCCCTATTGAATTCTGTTTTTAGTGAAAGCATGGGTTGCTTGGCAGGTGGGAACTTCTGTCTGGGATGCAGCTTGGTATTTAATGCTCTCCCCTTTGGAAGCTGTGGAAGTTCCCAGGAAATAACTCCTGCTGCAAAATGGTAAGATGTTTAAAAGGATACAAAAAATTTTCCAAGATCAACAAAGTATTTGTTACTAGGGAAAATAGGCACGTCCTAAGGTCTGAAACAATTCTACCCATTATCTTATTTAATCGCACTCCCCCCTCCCCCATGGCAATCATACAAAACATCAAGAGAACTTGGGCTGAAACACTGGAAACTGAATCTTGCAAGCTGCAATAAAAAAGTATTAAAGGACAGGGTGGTCGGTATGTTTAAGGAACTCACTGAGGGTGCTCTGCGGGATGTACATACATCAACAAATTACTGACACCCTTTTAAAAAGTGGTTAGCAGAAGTCTGTAAAGATTTTACTCAGTAATGAAAAAGCACAGATGAGAGACCAATAACTCTGCAGGATGAGCTAGAGATTATTCAAACTCAAATGGTGAGGGGAATGAGGCAAGTTATTAGGCAATAAATTGATTCCCTCCTACTGTATAAGGCAGACATGGCCAGAAAAGCACTTAAGCTAAAGTACTTTGATAAATCAGCTGGTTTACTATCAAAATGTGGAACAGCACTTATGTAACACTGGGATGGCAGAATGTGTATTTTCTAGTTTCCGTAATGCTGATCCAGAAATGTTCGAAATCACATTAGCGAATGGTAGCGTGCATTTGAGAATATGGGACTGACATTCTGCTAACAGATCACACTACAGTGGGATCAGGAAATTTATCCTTTTCCTCACTATAATACGATCTTGGAGTTGGTAGATATATATATATATATATATATATATATATATATATATATATATATAATATGGAGGGTGTATGGGGTGTGCAGGGGGGCATGCCCCCTGCAAAACTGCAAAAACCTATGCTGTAGATGTATAATTCCTATAGCAGCTTCAGCACAACTTCCTGAGGGTCTGATGTCACCTCCTGACATTTTGAATAAGGTCAAATGCGGATGTCAAGGTGATAATTTCTGACAATCTGTAAAAGTGACATCACCAAATTTGAAATGTCAGTTTGAGCAATTGAATAGATTTTATTGTGAGATTCAGCATTTTGATAGTAAACCAAATCAACTACATACAGTTAATATTTGGCTATGAAATTGTGTAGCCAGCTAGTGGAGAGACAAATCCTGTCAGTTATAGACCTTAACATGAAGGTGCTTGGTGTTACCCTTAATAGTTTTGGAGGCTTTATTAAAGACTACCTGGACCATTTCCCCCCTAATGCCTTTAAGCCCCGAAGAAGCAAATCAGCTCACACCGCAAATTACCTCAAGAGGTAGTGGAAGTGTTGAACGATGTGGCTAATGGGAAAACACTTGGGCTAGATGGCATTTCCATAGAACTGTACAAATGGTGGGGGGACTAAACTATATAAGTAACTTTGTTAATTTACGCAAACTGATACTAACAGGAACTCCCCCACCTTCTTCTTTGAGAGAGTCACTTATAGTGATTGCAAATAAGAAAGGAAGGGACTCCACACTTCCCCCTTCATATCGCCCTATTTCAGTTTTGAACCACGACTATAAATTATTCACAGAAACCTCACTGAAGAGGTTATTACTTATAGTATATATACTCTTGAGGTTTACTGACACAAAGACCAAACTATATTTGTTCAAGTGAGAACAACATTTGATAGCCTCATTAGGTCCTTTCTGCTACTTGGCAATGCCAAAAAAATGGGGACCAATTGCTGCTAGCCAGTTTTGATGTGGAAATGGCATTTGATAGAGTAAGATAGGCTTACTTATGTCAACTCCTAGTCAGACTGAACTTCCCTCCAGAATTCCATGGGACTCTATGGTCAGTGATAAAATGAATAACTGTTTGTTTATCAGTTGTTTTACAGACAGAGAGGGGGACAAAGTAGGGCTGCCCACTACCCCCAGTCTTGTTACTTATATAGTTAGAACTACTGGCTAATTGTCTTAGATACATCTCTGTTAGCAGGATATAAATATGGAAAGATGGAAGATTTCATTGTAATCCTAAAATTTGCTAGAATATTTAGCAGCAAATTCTGAGCAAGATTTAACCTAGTAGCTAACAACTTGCTTTGGCTTGTTGTCAGGTTAAAAAATTAACATCAGCAAAATGAAAGTAGATAAAATAAAACATATACCTAATTACCAGACAGCAACTGAATACCTGCTTTAGAGAGGGAGGATGTAATTACATACTTGGGACTGGACGATGCAGTTACATACTTGAGATGGTATGTAACACAGACATTGGAAACCTCCACAGAAAAGAAGTACAGAATCCTAACATAGAAGATATAGGAGTATCCTCAGTCCTAGAAATTTTTACATACTGACATGCCAAAAAATAAATAAAGGCTGTAAGCTGGTTTGTGTGGCCACAAATTGTATATGCATCAGGGGTCCTCTTACTCCCCCCAGTAAATTCTGGGTTAGGATAAAAGCCTCCTTAAGGAATTACCTATGGGAGCATCAACAACCCAGAATAAGTGGGCAGCATCTGACCCTTCCTCTGGACTCGGGGAGGTCTTGTACTTCCCAACCTTAAGCTATACTCACTGTAAGTGAGAATCAAAGTAGCTCGGGAAATTTTAGTACAGAGTAGAAAGAAGGGCTGGTTTCCACTCCATGAATGGATGAACAGCCCTTGGGAGGCCCCCTCTAACATTTTGGGTCTTCTATGATACAATCAGCTGAGAAAGTACCCCAAGCTTCTGGAGCTATGATCAAAGCCAGCTCTTAAAAAAGGATTTAAAACTTCTTTGATCCTGAAATGGCCAAAGGAGGCATCCAAGCACATAGGGTATTTGGGCTAGAGATATTCTGAAGGATTTAAAGAAATGCAACAACCTACATTACAGGGAGCAATTAATTCCAGTCTGACACCTACTGTTGTCAGGTGAGTTTCATGATGCTTACAATCATTCCCAAACTTTCTAAAAATTTTATAATAAGTTAAAAAGATAAGATCATCACCCACAAGTTGTTCACAGCAAAGGAGAAAGATTTACCACAGTGGGCTCATTGGATATTTTACATAAGGGGAGGTGGCCCCTGGTGTAAGTAAAGCATTAGGCTACTTTACAAATTCTTGACTACACACAAGAAAAAGCTAGTTGATAAGTGTAGGCTGACATGGGAACAGAGTTTAGAAATGGACACTGACTACCCATTGCGATTTCCCTATATCCATTTTCCTAAAGTGGTAATGATTGTAGGTAATGAATTCAGATTTTTTTTGGATGGTGGTGAAAATTCAAATATTTGTATATACCACCTAAATTAAATAGATTATATGCAGGCACTCCTTCTAAGTGTTGAATATGGTTAGCAGGGGCCCCACAGGACTAGTTACATATATTTCTGGAATGTTCTGTATTACAGAGTTTTATGCAAGCACTACAAGACACGTGATATTCTTTGGCAGCATTTAATAAAATTAACAAAGGCAGGTATTATGCTGTGGAATGCCAATGCTTTTCTGTTTGGATCTCCAAATGCGACACTCTTAAATATTGTTATTTTACTCATTAGAAAAATGCATAACTACCCTATTCAACCTACACTTCCAGATCTAAAAAGTCTAATGGGGGAAGTAGCTAGCATAGAACTATTTTTCATAGACTCAAGAGTCCAAAGTAAGGAAATGGATAAGTGGTCCCCATGGCAGAAGACCATCCTTAAAGGTTAAGATTCTGTGGTCAAAGTTTTGTAATAAGCATGCACCACTCCTGCCACTATGTTTGTCAAATGTTTTATTTGGTGTTAAATTATTTGATTTTTAAGTCAATGTTTTGTTTATATGGTGGAAGTTATCAACATGTTTTGTTTTTATTTCTAATAAACTTCTTGCAAAAAAAAAAGAAGCTTAAGAAAATTATGAGAGACGTAATTAGCTTTCAGCAGGGCATATTATTCAGGAGTGGGAAATGGAACCTGATCTACAATAGTAAGGAGATATCCGGGGGACCTAGAAGTGAAAATATAACAAAGAGGGTAGATTTCTGAAGAAATATATGAGAATATCTGAAACTGAAGATGTGCACTTACTAGAAGGAACCCAGTCAGAAATTACATATTATTTCCCCAAGGCACAATAAGCAGGGTTAGACTGGCTAGAAATTATATTTTGCAGGAGCATAAGTAGCTAATGGAAATGTCCAAAAGCACATCTAGCAACATTTTCAGATCATGTACCGACAAAGACCAAGACAAAGATGGAGGGTAATCAAGTAAAATGAGACATTGGCTCTTTCCTACTTATTTGTTAAAAAGAGAAGAATTTAAGGAATGGGTAGTGGAAGTGATTCAAGAGTTATTAGGGAAGACATATATTTCTACAGGAGAGATAGCTAGGGAGTGGGATAAAATGAAAACAGAATTTAAAAATATGATAGAAACAAGAGAAAGAGATATGGGAAAGTAATAGGAATTATTTAGATAGGTTATCAAAGTTAAGTATTGTAGACTAAGAGGAATTTGACATAATAATATGAAGAGAAGCAATTGCTGAGTACTAAAGGGAATAGGGGATTATTTGGATAAGATAAACTTTTTAGAAAAGCTGCTGTTAAGCAAGTATTTTTGATAACTCTAGAGTGCAAAAATTATTCACACAGTGACTTAGGCAACAAAAAAAAAAAACAGAAAGTGGTGTTGCCAAAGGATACTAGGACAAGAAAAATAGCTAGAGATGTCATAGAGGTATTAGAGATATTCTGGAAATTTTATGAAAACCTGTATAAAGCAGAGGAATGGAAAAACCAAGAAATGGAAATGTTTATGGAAGACTGAACTATGTTAAGCCTAGAAGAGGATGAAGCTCAATAGAGAAGTTTGAGATAAAATGGTGATGTAAAATCAATCAACTGGGAAGTCTCCAGGAATAGATGGTAATCCAGTGGATGGCTGGAAGTTAAGTGGGAAGAAAGTGATAAAGATATAAAATGTTTTGTTTAACAATATGCTAAAAGGAGGGACAGTACCTATCCTAGCATATTGGAAGAAAGGTGTGGTAGCTATACAACCCAAAGACAATAATAACCATTAGACACAGTTTCATATAGACCTATTTCAATTTTGAATCATGATTATAAAATGTTTAAATCCATGCTAGCTAAGAGAATGACTAAAGTGTTGCCACAAATTTCTAGATAAAGACCAATGTGGTTTAGAGGAAGGGAGGCACACATTTGACAACATTAACAGTGGGAAGAAGAGTATAAGAAGGCACTGCTATTGGTGGTGTGTCTTGATGCAGAGAAGGCATTCGATAGAGTCAGCTGGGATATTATGAATATGTCAATGACAGCATTTGCATTCTCAGAGAGAATAAAGGGGGTTAATTAGGAAAATATAGGAAGGGTCAGAGGAAAGAATTAAGACAAGGGGGATTCTTCCCTGATAAGCTGTGTTTGAACAGAGGAACCACAAAACAAATAGAAAGCTCAAGCAAGTAAATATCAAGCCATCAACAAAACCAAAATCAAGACCAGCTCAAAATAAAACATGAATGAAATTTATTTCAATTGTTGACAAGCTTAAGGCTTCTAGTCCTTCCTCGTTCCCATATCATATCATAAAAATATCCTACATGAGCATCCTATAAAATAGAATAATGTCTCCATATGTACTCCAGTCTGAAAAAAATGAAGTCTTCTTCCCATGTGGCCAACACAATATTCACATATGTGTTGGCCATTGTGGTGCCCATTATCACTTCCCTTTTCTGCAATATTATTTTTAAGCAAATATACTTCTTTAACTTGAAAGTTGACACAATCCCCAGGATTCAATAAACTCCATGCAGGTTTCATGCAGAGCCTTTTGTGTACGCAATGTTGTTCATTGAGCGGTATTGTGTCATGCGTATTAATGAGGTGCAGTATGCGTAAGCAAGGTTTCATGGCTTGCACCAGTGTTGCAGGGCACAAAACCTGTAATATGAATATGAATCATACCTCTCAACCTTTAAGTGCAAGAAATCTGGATAAAAACTAAAATAATGGGAGGATAAAGACCCGAAAATAGGGATAGCTTTACAATATTGTTCTTATAAACTTAGAAAGTAACTAGAATAATAGGATTTGTGTTAGCATGCGTGTTCTGAAGGAAATGAAGTATGAAACTCAAATGTATGTCATTATGTATCGACTTCAATTGTCAGTGATTTTATTTATTTATTTTACATTTGTTAACTGGGTTAGTCTGACTGAGCTTTTGGCTCATTTTCAGCAGAGACGCAGGGAGAAAAGCTCCTCAGGACTAGAAAACAATTTATTAAATTTTAGTAACATAGTAGTAACAATCAGCTATAGGATCTTACAAGCAGATTTTTTCCAAAAAAACACTAATTTTATAAGGAACAGCCCAAAAATATGATGCAAACATCTGGACATTCTGCAAAAATCTGGATAGTTGGGAGGTATGCAAAGCATTTCAGTGTAAGGTTGCTGGTTACAAAAGCAGACTGTAGAACAGCACAGCAATTGCTTTTTCCCTTTCTTGAGTTTTCTTCATTAAAATTTGTTTGGGGCACTGCCATAGATTGTTTTTCCTCATTTCAACTATGTCTCCATTGCTGCTTAGCAAAAACTTGATTGGCTGTGCTCATCTGGTTTGAGGGAAGATTGGCAGTGCACAAATTGGACGAATGGACCACCCAGGTTGCAGACAGGACCCAGACAACCACAAACATAAACCAGATACAACAAAATAGTAGTAACTGGAGCAAAGCAGGGTAGTACACAGCTGTAATCATCCAAAGTACTCCAAACACCAAACACCAAGCAGAGGTCATAAATATTGTAGATATAGCCAAGCGTTGTTTTATTACATAAATATATAACACAGATTAGCGCTTTCACCACTAGGCTTCTTCAGACCTATGACATAACTAAAATCATTCAAACTTAAATAGCTTTCAAGGCGGGAAAACAACTATTCCATTAAAGTGCCAGTGCTTATATATATATATATATATATATATATATATATATATATAATGCCTTTTATATATACGTTACCTAAAAACCATTCTAAAACAACATAATACCTAATATGTAAATACATGTATAAGTAAAACTGCATATGAATATGTATATATAAAATATATACATAGAAATCTATCTACATGTAAAAACATATATTCTATATAAAACTATACTGGCACAAATTGAACACATCATTCATTCCATTTACATAATTTATGCTACAAGCATATATACATATACATAAAAACAACAAAATGACATAATAATATCACCATTCCTCACTCTATGCAACCTATAACAATGGTATACTTCAAACTCTCAGTTTCCTTGATTTCAAAAACGGTTTGATTGAAACCTTCCCATTAAGTCCCGGGGGTTGATCAGATCTTAACCTCATAATCCAGATGGTCTCCCTCTCCTCTGTATATGTCCTGATGTCCCCACCTTTGACATTGGGGCTAACCCTCTCTATTACCCTAAATATGAAGGTATGAGATCCATCATTATCCATGATGTGCTTGGACAATGCATTAACCTTGGACTTGGTCCTGATCTGATATAAATGTTCATGGAGTCTGTCCCTGAGTCTCCTGTTCATTTTCCCAACATAAAACATTCAGCAAACTTCACAGGAAGCAAGATAAACCACATCGACAGACATACAATCCCCTGCCACACGGAAAACATGCCTAGAAGCATCATGAGGGTTGATAAAAACAGGACTAGAATCTATGAATCCACAAAAAATAAAATGTCCACATGGCATAGTGCCACATGTAGCAGAAATCTCCACACCTGATGCTTTCTTGGGGTAGCACAAAAGTCTCTTCAGATTCAACTTGTTCTTATAAATAAACCTCAGAGCTTCACCCACAGCTTCTCTAACCTCAGGATCTACCATTAGAATATCCCAATGTGCCTTTACAATATCCTTAATCTGACCTACATCCTTAGTGTAGAACAAGGAAAATGCCACGGTTCTAGATTGAACAGACCCATCAACTCCAGTAGTACAGCCATCAATGGAATTCCTCACAGTCACTGTAGAACTAAGTCCAGCCCTATTATTCAGCCTCTCATACTCTGCAGAAAAATATGGAACTGCAACACCCCTTCTCAAAGTGGCAATACCTTCAATGCCTCTCTCAACATCCATAGTGCTATAACCACGATCTCTAAACCTATCACATAGATCATCCAGTTCCTGTGCAAACCCCAGGTCAGTAGGATTATATCCAGAAACCCTCATAGCTTGTCCCCTGATTATGTTCGGATAAACACGGCCAGGGTGCATGCTGTGCCGATGCAATAAAACATTCATGTGGCAAGATTTTCTAAAAACTCCTGTATTCAGCATACCATTACTCAGCCTTTCAACAAAAACATCCAAATATGGAAGTCTAACTGGTGAATATTCATAACTAAACTTAAGGTATTCAGAGAGGGTGTAAACTTCATCAATAAACGAAACTAACTC
Organism: Protopterus annectens; assembly: GCF_019279795.1. NCBI lineage: Eukaryota > Metazoa > Chordata > Ceratodontiformes > Protopteridae > Protopterus > Protopterus annectens. The sequence goes on along the minus strand of NC_056728.1, from coordinate 755,065,339 downwards.
ATCAGATGAACCTGTCCAAATGAAAAACAGATCATCTACAAAATGCCTGTAGAAAACCACTGATTCCACATATCCTGGCATCTCAAAAAGAAAATCACTCTCCCATGCTGCCATAAAGAGATTGGCGTAGCTATGGGCACATGAGGTTTATGTATTGTCCGAGCACATCATGAATAATGATGGATCTCATACCTTCAGATTTAGGGTAATAGGGTTAGCCCCAATTTCAGAGATAGGGCCATCAGGACATATACAGAGGAAAGGGAAACCATCTGGATTATGAGGTTAAGATCTGATCAACCCCTGGGACTTAATGGGAAGGTTTCAATCAAACCATTTTTGAAATCAAGGAAACTGAGAGTTTGAAGTATACCATTGTTATAGGTTGCATAGAGTGAGGAATGGTGATATTATTATGTCATTTTGTTGTTTTTATGTATATGTATATATGCTTGTAGCATAAATGATGTAAATGGACTGAATGATGTGTTCAATTTGTGCCAGTATAGTTTTACATAGAATATATGTTTTTACATGTAGATAGATTTCTATGTATATGTTTTATATATACATATTCATATGCATTTTTACTTATACATGTATTTATATATGAGGTATCATGTTGTTTTAGAATGGTTTTTAGGTAATGTATATATAAAAGGCATTTTATATATATATATATATATATATATATAAATATATATATATATATATATATATATATATATATATATATATAAGCACTGGCACTTTAATGGAATAGTTGTTTTCCCACCTTGGAAGCTATTTAAGTTGAATGATTTTAGTTATGTCATAGGTCTGAAGAAGCCTAGTGGTGAAAGCGCTAACCTTTGTTATATATTTTTATGTAATAAAACAATGCGTGGATATATCTACAATATTTACGACCTCTGCTTGGTGTTTGGTGTTTGGAGTACTTTGGATGATTACAGCTGTGTACTACCCTGCTTCACTCCAGTTACTACCATTTTGTTTTATCGTTTTGGGTTTGCTTTTGTTGACTGGGGCATTAACTCCGTGCAGACACGCTGTATTTGGATAAACCAGATACATTTAATTAATACTACTGGTCTTCATGCAAACACAGTAAGTGGCATTCTGCTGCAATTAACAGCGAAAATTTTACAATGAATACTAAGATAGGGAATGTCATGTCACTAATCCTGTGGCAGCAGGTGTTAAGTGCAGGTGTGGTGTGCACATGGCCAGGGTTCTACTACAGGGTGTGCAAACTTTACTGTTGCGACACTGCAGATTATAGCAATGAAGTGCAACATACTTAACCTTCATCTGGCAACAGCTGTAATTGTATGACTACCGTACACATGGTCCATTTGACTAACACATTTACACAAGTGCACGTACACCAAGTAACCCTGAAATTGCATTGCTTGTCACTGTTATGCATTGCTTACCATCACACACATTGCCCGGCAGTGTGCACCTTCGACTACTGTGTTTGTGCAATGCTAAGCAATGCACAACGTTTTCAAATGTTACGAAAGCAAACAGTGCGCACTTTCAATAAGCGCGATACATGCAATTGGTGGGAAAACATCAGGATACAAAATGCAATTGGCAGAAAATGCTCAGCCTACACTGGGCTTTAGGTATGGTAGACATGCCTAGTGTTTCTGGTGAAGCAGTGCACTTCCGAGCACAGAGGTGGGGTGTTCAGGAGTACAAAGTCTTTATTGGTCTCCTAGTTAAAGACCATTGGCCCCTATTGCTGCAGTGGGAATATTCAGGCTCAGAATACAAGTCTGATGCTTGGAATAGTATAGTCAGGGCTTTGACCAGTGCTACAGGTATCCACCACAAAGATGAACAATGGCAACATCATTTTATGACCTCCAGAGGAGGAAGCAGGATACCGTCAACCATTGGATCAGGGAATTTAGTACAGAGACACCCCACAGATGTGTATCAATTACAATGACTAATTGTAAGAGTTAAAAGCTGAATATAGTCAAGAATGGTATTCATAATGGTATTCATTTCTGTTTTATCCACAGCTGCCATGGAGTAAGCATCGAATCTGAGGTCTCATGCCATGCATTTGTTAAGGATGGGAGAAGCATGTGGTATGCATGCATCAGAAAAGTACTGTTATTGTAGCATTAAAGGTTAAGGATGGCTTAGCAAATATTTAATATTTTTGTATCAAATTAAGTATGCATATCTCAACTGTAAAATAAAGTATGCATGTCTCAGTCTGTAGTACAAAGAAACAGTTCCATATTCTCAAATAATAGTGAGCATGCATCTCTAAACTGTAAAAGTAAAGTATCCATGAAGTAGTCTGTAGGACAAAATAACAGTACAGTATTAGAGAGTAGTCAGTGATTATGGGTTCAAAAACCACACTTCCCAAATATATAATACTGTTAGTTTTTCATCATTATTGCAATGTAACTTGAGACCTCTATACCAGCGGCACAAATGGGCTGCTATAAACTGTAATTAGTATAACTGGAACATGCATATGTGCAATATATGCACACATCAAGGATTGCTGCCTGGAATCTGTACTACAGTGTGCCTCTGTTATGAACTGGGTAGTCTTAAAAGTAATAAAGAAATTTGTTAGGAGTTTATAGTGTTAAAAGTAAAGGTAAAAGACTAGTCAAATAATTGTATCAATGCTTTGTATGTCACATATGAAGTTAGTATTGTTCTCCCTTTTTTCTCTCACCCCAAACTTTACCTTCTCTCTTTTTTTAATTTTTTTCCCCACAGTAGGCCTGTCCCACAGGATCTTCCTCCCCCCACTCCAATGGCTACAGCATCATAAGTTCATAAGTAGGTACTAGGCTATCGACACTGGGGCCTATATAAGCCTAGCCAAAAAGGTTCCCTGACTTTCGCCACCCAAGAAAATTATTTTCCTGTGCCCCTGTCAAGCAGCACCACAGAAGTGATCGCCGGGGTGAATTTTCTATTTCCCATCCATTCGTCAAGATTTTCCTTAAAGAGGGCCAATGAGGATTTTGTTTGACATGAATGGGTAGTTTGTTCCAGAGTATGGGAAGTCTCTAGGACAGGAATCTATCCCTCCAGCATGTTCTGTTTATTGTCTGGTGGAGGACCTGGCAGCACCCACTTGGCTGCCCCTGCACTACCTGGCCCCTCAGGCAGTTCTGTCCTGGAGAACAGACCTGTGGTTCCCTCCAGGAGCAGTGGCAGAAGTGGTGACTTTATCGCCTGAGAAAAACTGCAAGGGATGGTACAAAGGATTGTGCTTTGCACTATGGGTGCACGCCTATGCTGGATGGAGCACCTGCTCTCCATCCTGGTTTAGAATACCTGAAGGAGACGCAGAGATCAAGCACTGCAGTCAGGGGTGCAGTGAGGTGACAGTGATGACAGTCCTTTGGGTGAGGACTCGATTCTTACTGTCAACCAGCTCGACCTGAATGGGGCCTCAATTTCCTCACCCTCTCCCCAACCATGGTGTTTACCCAGCTCTTGTATCCTTCACCATCCCTGTGTCTTGTCTTGTATGTTCTGTCTGTCTGCTAGTGCTTCCTCACTTAGCTAATTTACCTGACCCAGACATACCAACGTCCCTTTCCCAACATTCCTCTCTCTCTGCAAAAAGAAAAAAGCCACCTGTCCCAAAAAACATTAAACCCATACATAGCTCTCCATTTGGCATATGTGTCTTCACGACACCCTTGATATGATCCAGTTGGCTATACAACATGACTGTGTTGTGGTCAGCCCTCTCTCTGGAGGTGACAGTCCAAAGTCTGCTAATATTTTGCATATATGATCATGTTTTATTGTTGAAGAAATGGAAAGCTAAGGTTATTTGCCTGCATCCCTCCTGCACATTCCTGCTCTCCTTTCACTTTGTTTTTAACCCATTTGCCCCCCATTTCACCACTTTCATGTCTTCCCCATTTCTTTTCTTTAAAGCATAACTGCATGATGGTACGCATATTGCACCAACGAGAAGCAACGGTGAACAGCAGCAATATAAGTAAATGTATTTAAAAGTATCATACACACTTGGAAAACTAATACTTACATCCATATTCAAACCCAGTAACATCTGCCTCCAACAATGCATTAACACATGCTGCCACACAGTCAGTTAGGTAGCAGATGTATTTTATACAAGCAATACTGACACAGTTCAGCAAGGATTTCCCATTGTTTCCCATTGAACTCTCCTGTGCTTGTTCCTCATATCACCAGTGTCGTATCTTCCCCATTAATCTTGTATAAAGCATCATTGCATGATTCCCTGTTTAGTTTTATAAAGCATTAGTGAATGATGAAGTGCATCAAGCAGCATCATTAAGCAATGCTAATACAAAAGTAGTTCAATGGATTAGCTACGGCTGTATTTGGAACCAGTATCATTTGGTGCCAAAATGGAACAGATTACTGCATTAAGTGAATTAATACCTGCAGCCAGAGATTTTTTTAAGTAGTAGGTGTTTGCAGCAGTAGTTAATTCTGCCATTTGCTATTCAGTCTCTAAAATACACCTGCTTTGCAACTGAGTCTGTAGCACCATCTGTTAATGCATTGATCCATTCATTTTTGGGGATCAGGTGGTACTCTGTTTGAATCCAGGTGTATGTAACTGTTTCAAATACTTTTACATGTAAATCCAAATTCTAAAGTGTGATAGTCGGTATGGAGTCTCTAAAATTACTTGCTAATTAAATGACTATGTGGCAGCAGGTGTTCATGTACTCAATGGAGTAATACATATGTTTTTGGGTTAGATGGTACTGGTTTCCAATACAGCTGTATATAACACTTATAACTGCTTTTTGCTGTAGCCATGCATTAGTACTCGATGTGCACCATCGTGCAATTAGGCTTTAAAGAAAAGAAATGAGAACATAGGAAAATGGTGAAACTGAAATAGGGAGCAAGCAGGGGCTAAGAACAAAGTGAAAGGAGGGAAGAAATCTGCAGGAGGGATGTAGGAAAGAAACATAGCTGTCTATTTTCAACAGTAACAAATTTTCAGATGTGTAGAATATTAGCTGAATTTGCAGTGTCAACTCCAGAGAGAGGGTTGACCACAACACAATCATGTTGTATAGCCAATTGGATGGAATCAAGTATGCCAAGAAGACACGTGTGCAAACTGGAGAGCTATGTATGGGACAATATTTTTTGGACCGGTGCCCCCCCTTTTTTTTAAGAGAGACAGAGGAATGTTGGGGAAGGGACTTAGGTATGTCTGGTCAGGTAGGTTGGGTAGGTGAGGAAGCAATCAGAGACAGACAGGGCATACAAGACACAGGGATGGTCAAGGACACAAGAGGTGGGAGAACACCACAGTTGGGGTAAAGGCGGGGACATCACAAGCCCATGGATATCAAGCTGGGTGACAATGAGAATCGAGCCATCACCCACACGACTGTCACCACTGTAACCTCACTCTGACTTCTGTGTCTCCTCATGTTATTCAGTATGATAGTGGAGAGCAGTGTCTACATCTGGCATAGGCATGCATCAGCTTTGTGGTGCATAATCCTATGCACCAACCCTGGTAGTTCATTGCAGGTGATAAAATCACCACCTCTGCCACTCCTCCTGGAGGGAACCTCTGGCCTATCCTGTGAGGCAAAACTATTTGAGGTGCCAGGTACTTGTAGTGCAGGGGCAGCAGAGGGGGCGCTACCAGGTTGTGTCACAAATGTGCTGGGCCTTGCTGCAGTAGCCAGTGGAGTGGGGGGGGCAGGTGGATCCTGTGGGGGACAGGCCTACCCCACTGTGCTGTGGGAAAAAACATAAAATAAATTAATACAAAAAAAAGAGAGAAGATAAGGGTTGGGGTGAGAGAAAAACAAGGAAGAACATTAGCAACTTCATATGTGACATACAATGCATTGATATAATTATTTGACTCTGTTCTGTTATCTTTACTTTTAAGTCTACCAACTTCCAACAAATAATGTTTTTACTGTTAAGACTACCCATCTCATAACAGATGCACACTATATTACAGATTGCAACAAGCAATCCTTGATGTGTGCATATACTGCACATATATCTGTTCCAATTATACTGATTACAATTTACAGCAGTCCACTGGTGCCACTGCTTTAAAGATCTGAAGTTACATTGCAATACTGATGAGTGTACTGATGAATGATGAATGAATGAATGATATCAAGGCATAAACTGTTATTTGTACATTTATTATATTTAATATATTTGGATGTAATGCACCTAGTGATCACACAACCTAAGATTATTGCTTGCAAATATACAGCTCTGTCTTACCTTTCTGTGTTTCTTGGTCATTCATCAGTTTTCTGACCAGTACTCAGAGACATGCAGTGTGTAAGCCAGTCTATGTCTTTTACCTTAAAATATGTGAGGATATGAACAGGGAATACTATGATATGCAATTGCCATCAAACAAAGGGCAGGCTGGATGGCACAAACAAAAATATGCAGCTCTTTTGTTGGGGGGTGCAAAGGTGAGTTTGTGTTATGGCACATCCAAGAGTACACTGTTCTTTCAAGGGGGGTACTCAAGCTGAGCTACTGTTGTGGTACAAACAAGGATATGTTGCTGTTGTTACTCTCCTTGTTTTGCATCCAACCTGTTTGATCTTGTGAGGGTTGTGAAGTCAGAAACTGCAATGTGTCTCATTACTTTCTAACTTATCTCTGTAATGATTTCCCATTACAAACGTAAGGTGCTAAACTGAGGACATGCAGTGATCATCAGTACTTTGGAGAGGTATGAATGTGTAAATCTTTGATGCCTGAGGCCTACTACTTGCTAATGGACACATACAAGTCAAATGACTCTCTGATGTCATGTTATGTTAATTTCTGTATGAATCACTCACCTTTTACTTGCTTACTGTACCAAGTGATGAAATACAAGGACATGCCATAATATTATTATACAATACAGTACATGTTCAGGACTTACCTTGTAGATGCAAAAGTTGCTACAGTGCTAGTTCAGGGCTGACTGTGATGCAAGCAGTACACAGCCAATACATGAGGAGGTAAAGGCTCTGTCTCTGAGTTGAGGCCGGCAGAGGTCACAGAGTTCCTGAAGTGTATCCTTGTCCATCCTGTAGCACTCTACAATGCCCAAGTCGTCTATGTTGTGATAAGTTAAATGTGGCCTGCAAACTCTTCTCTGTCTCACCATAGGCCTATTGGCAGCAGCAGAATTGCCTGCAGCCTCTAGCACATACAAATGGATTAAAGTAGCAGCAGCTCCTAACACTCTGTTTGTGTAGAGATTAAAGTAGCAGCAGCTCCTAACAGTCTGTCTGTGTAGACTATCTGTGTCTGTACTCCACAACTTTTGAAATCCACAGGAAAAACCAGCACGGAGTCTACATGGATGTTTTGTTGAGTAGCTCCATCAGATAGGTTGATTAGCATCCAGTTCAGCTGCTTACACTGTCATTAGCATCTCTGAAATGCAGGCTAAGACAGATGCAATCCATTAATAATCTACTCCATTATAAAAAGTCAAATGTGTAGCTAGCCAAACTGATGGTGAGGATACTCACTACATGTTTGCAGGATTTCACAGAAGTGTATTTCCTCACAAGATATCTTTAAAGATGAGTATTGAACTCCAGCAGATATGCTACCATTTTGTTACCTGCATAATGCATACGCTGGAATATATTGATGAATAATATAAAGCAAAGGCTTTTAGGCTTTTATCTGTATGCATTAGTTAGATGTGCTGATGGTATGGCCTTGTTTTTTGAGCCATTTCAGAGGTACACATGATTGACAATACATGAAAATAGAATGATGTATGATTAATATGTACAAATGTTTCAGGGACAGATCCTTTGAAAGCACTTTTAGCATTACAAAGCTGTTTTATTAGCAAAATGGTTAATTTACCTGTTTGTTTGAGGGTGGGGGAGCAAAGAAGATTTACTGTTATGTCACAAACTAAAATGTACTGTTCTTTTAGGTGGGCACAGTTGAGTTACTGCTATGGCACATACAAGGATATGTTGTTCTTGCTTCTCCCCTTGTTTTGCATCCTATCTGTTATTAGTATTTCACATCTGTAGACTGTTTTATATTTTCCAGTGGGTAATACTGACTGGCTGCCTTTACTGTTTTATCTAGAAACAGTTACTTTGTGGTTATATGATACTTATGGGTATTATCATTCTGTTGTCTTTTAGGCACAAACAATATCAGTGAGGCGGACAGCCCCATTCAGTGGTGTGGAGAACAACATAATCATTGATGCTCTCTGCCAACATGGGGTATTTCTTCAGGGAAGGGGTCGGCCCAATATGCACACAGACTACAATTATGGCAGCAGATTGTTGACAACATAAATTCTGTGGGTAGCAACAACCACACCTATGAACAGGTGTGTCACAGGGCCACTGACATGATTACCACTGCAAGGAGGCGAGCAACTGCAGTTGCCCAAGACCAAAGGGAACTGGGGGAAGGGCCTGCTACAGAACCACCTCTTACTCTCAATGAAGAGTTTCTGGTGAATATCCTCCATTATGGCAGCTCACAGCAGAGTGGACCACAGTATGTCCTTGAAGTGGGCACCACTCCTTCTGAGTCCAAAGAGGAATTTCTAGGGAATGGCTTCGCTGTATGTTGTATGACCAATTGAATACTATTGTATAGTAAAACAATTGACATAAATGTTACTTCTGTGTCACATCTTTTTTTTTTGGGGGGGGGTTGAAGATAGCTACATTTATAAGCTTAGGTTGGAGTTGTCAGCCACATTCTTGTTAAAAGCAGAGTTAATTCAGATATAGAGGAGTAGATGTATTACACCCTGTCTTACTGTTAAATGTGATGATGTTGCCCTTACCTCTTGCTTAACTTCTTTTAGGATTGTCAGGAATTCAGCAAGCTATGCCCCCTGCAGATGGTAAGCCAAATAAATTTATGTCAGTACTACAGCTCAATTTAAAGAAATATCATAATGTGTCATTTTAGGTGTGCTGTGTGTATTGCTGTACTATCTGTAATACTGGCAGCACTGTTAGTTGTTTAGCATATATTGCACCATAGTAGTGCAGGTATTAATGTATTCCTGTGTTTCTTCCTATTTATAGCAGGTGGTTATGACAATGGGGGTGTGGGCCCTGTGCCACCTGATGTCAGTGTCTCAGCACCCAATGTCAATGTTGACACTGACAATGATGATGGTCAAACAGAGGCACAGTCTAGGGCTGCAGAGGTTGACACCCAGCCACCCCCTTCATTTTCCCCAGCACAGCCAGTAGGCCTACACCTACCTAGTACAATGAGCCCCCAGATATTGGCCAGGTGGAGGATGAGGACATTGTTCAAGGAAGTGTGGTTACTGCAGCTTCAGTGCCTGTTGACTCTAGCCATAGCCAAAGTGTGGGTGAGGTGCCATGCAGGAGGGATGATGGGGTGCTCAGAGGAGGCCTGCTGTCCCTCCCCCATCTGGTGCAGGTGTCTCTTTCCGTGCCACTCAACGTATTTTTAGGTACATCATAGAGGCACAGGCATGTTCAGAAAAGTAGTCCAGACAAATGCTCAGGGTTGTAAATGTGGCACAGGCTGACATGCATTACTGCCTCCACCATGTTACTGATTCACTGGATTGGATGAATGACACGGTGGAATGAGGGGTGTCTGTAATGGACCGAGGGGTGTCTGTCATGGAACGAGCAGTGTCTGTGATGGAATGTCTGCTGGGAGGGGAACAGCATCCTTGTGGGCATAGGTCAGTCACAACATCTGCTGATAGCCAACATGGCCATGCCCGATCATGCTCTCGTAGTGGCAGTACTTCCACTGCTCCACTGGTAAGTGTGCTGTCCAAACCCAGACATGGCAGGTTGTGATGTTGTGGTCCTGGACATTCCCATGAAGGGAGTACATCCAGACATCAGTCATGTTCAGGTAGCAGTACTGTATCTAACCTTGGGAGTGGATGTGCCAGTGTAGCTCCTGGTAGAGCCAGTTCTCGTGGTAAGGGGCAACAACAATGAACTGCCAATTCTACCATGCATGGCCCACATCTGTCTGACATACCAAGACATAGAGCTATGACTGAGCTTGGCTGTGTTTATGCAGACTCTCCCATCCCATTTTCACATGGAGGACCCCTACAGACACACACACAACAGTTACAAGGTTCAGCCTGCCTGCTTCCCTTTCTTACTCACATACCCTCACCAACTTTTAGTGTCAGCCTAGGCCTCCTATCCCCTACACAACACCATACACAAGTGATGATAACTGTGCCATATCCCTGCTTTCTCACTTTTGAATTCAGGGATACAAAGTTTTGTGTCTGATACATAGGGGGCATGGTTACATTAGTGCTTAGCATATTTGCATTTGTGTTGTTGAACTGATAATTGCACTTGTCACTTACATTTGCCTTGCCAAGGTATACAGTGGATAACCTCATAATTTCACTACTTTATGGTGTATTCTCTTGTAAGGGTTGTGAAGTCAGAAACTGCAATGTGTCTCATTACTTTCTAACTTTTCTCTATAATGATCTTCCAGTACAAACGTATGGTTCACATCATACATCACACCATCACATTCAGATCTCAAGATTGTGTGACAGCACTGTAGTCAAATCTCATCAGAACAGTAATACAGTATAATGCTCTCTTTTGCATGTACTTCACCAGATGCATGCAGCAGCTGGACAGACCACAGGGGTTTCTCATCAAGATAACACAGGGCCTACAAACCATGCCATGATGTATGTGTATAAATTAAAAGACATGTCACCATAATCTGTCTAGTATCAGATTAGGTGACATCTGCCTGGCCTCGAGGTCAGTGTCTGATCATGCCCTGGTAGGCTTACTGCATATGCAATAATCTGATATAGCTGATGACATCAGCATTGTCTGTGGAGCATATGGTGATAAGATTGTCCCACGTGCTGGTGTAAAATTCTGTCTGTAATGTCAAGTAACAGTTCACACACACACACACACAAAGTTGACTGCAGTGAGAACAGAACCCCTATCTAACTGCACAGACTACATAACACAGTACATTACACAAGCAGCATGGCACAAGTGTCACTTTTACATGGCTGCAGGTCAACTTATAGTAGATGATATCAGCAGGCCATGTGGGAGGCAGGAGGTTGTGAACGCTGCATGAAATGGATGTGTAGGCTTGTGCAAGTATCAAAATACTGGCAAATCATGCCATTGTAGAAGTAACTGTAGGATAGCATGTCTACTGTGCTGACTAGAGACACACACACACGCCAAGTTGACTGCATTGAGAACAGAACTCTTTCCTATTTAATTGCACAGACTACATAACACAGTACATTATGCAAGGGCCACAGCACAAGGCTGACTTTTACATGGCTGCAGGTCAACTTATAGTGGATGACATTAGCAGACCATGTGGGTGAGAGGAAGTTGTGAGGGCTGCATTAAATAGATGTGTAGACTTGTGCATGTATCAAAATATTGGCAAGCCATGCCACTGGAGAAGTAACTGTTGTATAGCACGTCTATTCTGCTGAGTAGAGACACCCACCCACCAAGTTGACTGCAGTGAGAATAGAACCTCTTCCTAAGTGCACAGAGTACAGAACACAGTATGTTATGCAAGCTCCAATGCACAAGTCTGACTTTTACATGGCTGCAGGTCAACTTATATTAGATAACATCAGCGGGCCATGTGGGAGAGAAGAAGTTGGGAGACCTGCCTGGAATATATCTGTAGGCAGGTGCAAGTATCAAAATATTATCAATTTATGGGATTGGGGCAGTTACTGCAGGACACACACCTGCTCTTCTTGCTAGACACACACACACACACACACACACACACACACACACACACACACACACACACACACACACACACACACACACATACTTGACGGCACTGAAAACAGAACCCCTACCTAAGTACACAGACTACAGAACTCAGTAGTTTATTCAAACTCCACAGCACAAGTCTGATTTATACAAGACTGCGGGTGAGCTTATAGCATATAACATCAACAGGCCATGTGGGGGAACAACAGGTTGGGAGACCTGCACAGGCACATACATTCATATGATGCCAGTACCCTAAAAGCACTAGGGTGTAGAAGCCTAGCTGTGTAAAAACACAAGTACACTTATTGAGCATAGTTGGATGTTTGAGTTTAGCAGAGCGAGGTTGTAAGCACCATCAACTAGCCCTGTCCATGAGGGAGCACACACTACATTATACTTTGTAGTGTGGTTGATATATGTGTGGAAATAAATACGGCGACCCCCCAAGGTTGTACTGTTTAGTGTGTATGTGGGGGGGGGGCAACACATGGATGTATTGTGAATATATGATGTATAGTTAGACCATGTCCTTAGTTTGCAATGTTTGCACATGTAGTTTTATGTCATAGAAAGGAAATGAACAATAGACACCAACAAGACAGCATCACATATACAGTTCCATAGCACAATGAGAAGTGGATTTGCACAATGATTAACAAAGTGTACACGCATGCGAGTTACACCTGTTTGCATGTAGGTGCGCAAACATGAGCCACACTGCTAATGTCTGACAAGCAAAATGCAACAGTGGCAAACAATTGTATGTATAAGCAGGTGTGTATGTATTTTTTTGCAAAAGGTTAAGCCATGCTGGTCCAGATATCATGAATACATTTACAGGACTATAGTTCACAGTATACCAACAGTCATGCATTTGATGATAAATGTGACAATACATAGATTACTCCATCAGTAAAAGTAATACTGTATAGAATATGCTGTATTCAAACCCAGGACCAAGTATATGGCAGTCCTACACTTACAGCTGTTGAATGTTGAGGAAACAGTGGTCTATGTTGTACTTCATTGCTGTAAACTGCAATGTCACACCAGTAAAACAAAAGTTGCACACTCTGTTCTAGAACCCAGTATCATGGACAGGTTTTAACGATGGCCAAGGGCATTCATTGAATGTATCCTGTTTCTGTTTTGGGCTGTCAGCTTCCTAGGTGGTTTGCCGCTCTTCGCACAAACCAGATAAACACAGCCAAACCTAAAATGTATTTATTCCCCACTTCCACTGTTTGAGCTATGTGTGGCATCATGCAAAAAGTTCAATTAAAAACAAGAAGGATAAGACAAAAAACTTAGTAATGAACACATGTAAGTAAAATAAGTGTCTGCTGTCATGGGTTAAGGTACATTCTGTACAAATCCACTACTATTTACTTGATTACTGCACCAAGTTATGAAATACAAGAATATGACATAATATTATTAAAGAATGCATTCTAGGTTCAGGACTGTCCTTGCAAATACAGCAGTTGACACAATTTTATTTCAGAGTTTAAAATTCCTTGTCTCTACTCCCATGGTACTGAAAAAACAGAATGGATGTTACATTGATGCTTTATAATTTGTTGAATAACTCCACTGCACTGAAAATCACTTACTTATGTTTTAATTAGCACCTATGAAAAACATATGCTGCTTTACTGAATATAGCAACTCCACTGGGGCTCATTAGTGCACACTGTGCACACCAACACTTAAATAAGGTAACCACATGTAATCCTATTATTACTTTTCTCCATTTCTGTGATCATGCAAATATGCAGCTCAAAAAGTGAATGAAAGGGTGCAGACCCTGTACTAGAACCCAGGATTATCTATACTCTAGCCCTACATATACACATGGTGCCACAGGAATAGTTATGTGACAAGCACTGAGAAACCTGCTATTCATTCCTCTATTTCCAGTGGTTGTGCTAAGTGCCACACCTCATAAGTTAGGACAAAAATTAAAAAGAAATTAACAAAGTGGACAGAGACAACACATTTTAACAAACAATAAAGAGGATGAAGCAGAACTTGTGAATTGTGCACTCCTTACATGCACTTTCACTCTTCACTGACCTACATGTACATCTCTGTAAGTTTAACCTGACATATCCCCCTGGTATCATCATTCATTGTTGCCATCCATTGAAAACAAACACTGTGGAAACACCTACACGAAGTGAACATCCCTACAGGGTTACAATTTTTGGGGAAATTTAAACCATGGTCAACCAATCAGAAGACAAATTTCAGTGATGTAATGGTCGAGTCTGTAAAACAGGTTTTAAAGGGACATTAGCATTCAAACCTGGGGATCTATTAGTCCCAAGGCATAAAATCCACCTCAGTTCCATAAGCTCAGTTCTATTAACAGTGTCACCACCTCTAACATTCTGTCCAAGCAATTCAAAACAGTAAACTTAGAGGAGTGACCCTCATTAAAATTAATGTTTGAACAATGCATCGAGGGAATTTTTTTCTCCTAATATGTGTTGTAATACACGAGTTTTTTTTAATTTTTATTGGTTTTACCCACAAAGAAAGCCATACAACATGTGCAGTATGCTAGGTAAACCAAATTGGTGGATTTACAAGCAGAGCAGAAATCAAGCGTATACTTCTTAGATGTAACTGGGTGAACAAAAAATGTATTACTTTACATAAACGTACAGGCACTACGTCTTACATGGGCAAGTTCCTTTTCTTTCAGTCAGAGGTCTATTTATTCTAAGATGTTTGTAAAATAGCTGCCTTTTAAGGGAAAGACTGTTTCTAAAAGTAAAATGAGGTCTGTCACCCAAGATGGTTCTTATGCTATCATTAGATGACAAAATCGTCCAATACTTGTGAATAATGTCACAAATCAATTTGACATTGCTACTATAGGTTAGGGGAACAAAACAGTTACAGAACTTTCCTGCCATTCCCATTGTCACCAGCAGTCTTGCCTTTCAAGAAATAAGGCTTCCTAGTGGTAGCTCTCAGTTGTTAGCTTTAACAGAGGTCTGAGAAACATCTTGTCTATGATAGCCTCTCTTAATAAAATCAGGAGCCAACATTTCTGAGGCTTTTATAAATTCATTATCATCAGTATGGATCCTAGACATTCTAAGAAATTGACCATTCATAAAGTTATTATAAATATGAGAGGGATGCATACTGGTCCAATGCAATAAGGACTGCTTACAGTCCTTAATATATAAGACATCTGCAGCATAAGTTGTAAAATGTAAAAACATTGACTGCAGTTAACTTAAAAACTAACAGATAGCAGATTGTAACTTCTCACCTCACAGGCACACACATAAGGTACCTTGTGGACTGGATTAGCCCAATCAGCTACAGGACTCCATCCCATTAAACTGAGGTTTCAAATAACCCTTACTCTAGGCAGCATATTCAATACCCCTAGTGCTTCTAGACCTAGAAACCAGTCTCTGCCTAGTGCAGTAAGTGCTTAACACAAAGGACAACTTACTTAACTAAAAACTAAAGTGCAAATGCTTGGAAATGCTTATTTTTCTATATAATTGGTCATAATTGTGTGTTATATGGTTGGTGGATAGCTGAATTGTAAAGCGTCATTGCAACTGTGTATTATATCCAGCATACGCAAAAAAATTGCGTTTCTTGAGCTTGCTGACTACTGGATGTGTTTTAAATGATCTTGACATTATCAGGGGCTAGTATCTCTGTACCTGCACTGTTATATTGACTAACTGTGAGACTATTTTGCCATTTCTAGTAGATAGTATCTCTGAATCAGTACTGCTGCATTGAATAACTATAAAACGCTAGAGTACTGCATTTTAGTGCCTGTTTTAGTGTGGACACAGTCTGTTTTTACCTTACTATACACACCAGTGTTTTAGAAACTTAAACTGTGGTTAAAGCTAATTAAACAGCCCTAACACCCTGAACAAATTCTCTCTCTCTCTGTCCCTCTGCCAGGTTCATCCCCCTACTGTTCGGCTCTGAAATTTTAAAGTCAACAAACTTGTCTGCGAACCCATGGGAAGCTAATCTACCCACAAGGTTAATATCTAAGCTGCAACAGTACTCCAGTAGCAGACATTGACCCTTTCTGGGTCCACAGCACTAGGAATCAGCCCCCTAGGACTCCCTGTAATCTGTACCTTTGACTTCAAACTGGATTCACCAGTCACTAGTTAAATACAAACAGTACCCTCTAAAAATAAATATGTTGCTAAGTCCTGACTGGATCTACCAGTTGCTAGTTGAAACCTACAATTTTCTCATAACTGAACCAAACCTTGGTCATACATCTGCAGCATTAGTAAAACGTAAAAACATTGACTGCAGTTAACTTAAAAACTAACAGATAGCAGATTGTAACTCTCTACCTCACAGGCACACACATAAGATACCTCATGGTCTGGATTAGCCCCACTCCGCTTGCCCTCTCTGTGCTCTGGCTCACCCCGAGTGGTACTAAATTTAAAGCCCAAGGAACCACATCCGCTCCACCACAACCTACCATAGACAGCTACAACTATCAATCACCACCTCTTCCCACCCCATAGCCTCACTGTGATACTTATACTCTCCACCTCCAAATCTAGCCCTAAACAACAAACCCCAGACAAGTACTACATTGTCCTCCAAAATGAGACTAATATTGTCACTTTTACTACTTTTGCTTGCTCCTTATCTTCTCACCACCTATGAAAACCAGCCCTATCTATGCTTTCACCATCCCATATCCCAAACCATCACTACTTCAATTTCAAATAAAACCAACCATCTCTTAATCCCCTATGAATTTTGACTTCTACTCTCTTAAATACTATCAACTAAACAGACCATGGTCTATCTCCCCCCAAACCAGATATTATCATAAAATAATTAATAAAGTACTGAAATTCATAATTATCGTTCAATACAACCTGATAAGGGATGGAGACATCCACCAAAACCCTGGTCCTACCACACCCACAAATACTAGCCCCCAGACCATCATCCCCTCCAACATTTTAATGACAAGGCCCTCTAACTCTCTCCTAACTTGTCACCTAAACATTAGGAGCTTAAACAACAAGATCAATAATCTCCATGCCCTCTTAGCACTCTACACACCTGATGTGCTATGTCTTACAGAGACCTGGCTAAAACCAGGAACTAAAGACAATGAAGTTGCCCCACCAGGGTACAACATACTTAGACTTGACTGCAAGTCTAGAAAAGGTGGGGGAGTAGCAGTCCTCTATAAAGATGTACTAGATGTCACTCTAGCCTCACAATAACCTCCCCTGTTCAATAATGCCGAAATTATCATTACCAAATTACAACTTAACAAATATAAAAGTATATTCATAGTATGCATGTACACCCCCGCAGGTAATAACTGAAACACCGTATAAGACTTCCTGCAATGGATATCCAGTACATACCCCCATGAAACAATTGTGTTAGGTGCCTTTAATATTGACTGGAATAACTGATCCTCTGAATCCCCCACAACTCATGTAAAACTTCATGGTTACACACAACTCATTACCACACCCATTAGAACAAACAAATCCAATAACAAAGATAGCATCCTGGACTGGATCCTTATCAACAACCACCCAGACATGTACAACTCTGGCACCCTCCCAGATGATGTGAGTGACCACTTACTCACCTACATCATCAAACATGAAATAGACAACCTCCACCAAACCACCTATAAATCAATCAGAAACAATAAGAACTTCAATGTCACCCTTTTCCAGAATGAACTCAAAGCATGCAATTGGTCTATCCTAAAGCTTCTTCCACTGGATGATGCTGTAGCCTACTTTAATTCCATATTTCTTACCATTCTAGACTCTCATGCTCCCTTTCGCACCCTCAAAACTAAAACTAAACCTGCCCCCTGGCTCTCTAAACAAACCAAACCCAAAATCATAGCAAGAAATAAAGCATGGGACAGATAGAGTATATCTAAAGACCCACTTGATCAAATCAAATTCTGACAGTTAAGAAATGATACCAAAAAATCTACACTGCTAGGTAAAAAGAACTTCTAGCACCACCTTCAGCAAAAGCATCAAAACAAAACTCAAAAGTTTTGGGCAGGAATTAACAAACTGCTCCACCCTGGTCAATCTTCCACTCCTACCCCATCAGCTTGCAGCCTAAAATCTCTGAGAAAACTGCAAATGTCTTGAACAGTTTCTTTAGAGAAACCATTCAATCACTAGCTAGCAAACTGGCTCCTAATTCCTCTAACCGTGATTCTTCCCCAGACATCACCCCACTCTTCCTTAAATTCCAGCCTGTTTCTACTTCAACTATCAGGCCTCTAATTAAAAAATTAAAACCCACTACCCTAGCAGCAGACCTCCTTCCACTAGAATAAAAGCAGCAGACGCCATTGCATATCCTGTTTCCATTATTACAAACCGTACCTTGACAGAAACCACCATCCCCTCAATCTGGAAGATTTCCCACATTATTCCCCTCCACAAAGGAGGTAACTCTCTAGAACTATCAAACTATAGACCAATAGCCATACTGTTACCACTGGCCAAAATAATGGAAAAATGTGTTCATAAGCAACTTATGCTCTATGTCACACAGAATAAACTATTAGGTAACTCTCAGCACGGCTTTAGGCCAAATCATAACACCACCTCAGCCCTCCTATCCTTCTCTAACTCCATTGACCACAACCATAATACTAACAAGCTAACCTCAGCCCTCTTTTTAGATCTCTCTAAGGCATTTAACATGGTCAACCATAAATTACTTATCCGTGCCCTAAGAGTGTTCTCACTAAATAATTGTGCAGTTAAATGGTTTCAATCTTACCTATCCGGCAGACAACAAGCTGTACTATGGCAGAACACACTATCTGTTCATCTTCCCATTACACTAGGTGTTCCCCAAGGTTCCATACTAGGACCTCTTCTCTTTTCTGTTTTTATCAATGATCTACCCACAGTCACTCCCAAGACTACCTGCATTCAATACGTGGACCAGTCCACTCTAATCTGTGCAGCCTCCTCCACGGCTGATCTTATGACACTAACTCAAAACACTTTTAACATTCTTGAAAAATGGTTTGCAAACAGTCAGCTGATTTTTAAACCCTAACAAAACTAAGCCTCTTATTTTTGCCCCCACTTGCAAGTCCTCTTCTCCAATCTTTACTACACAATCCAACAATGGTACACTGATATCCCCAGATGTGCACACCAAACTCCTAGGAGTCACAATTGATAATACCCTAAAATATGATACACGTCAATCACACTATCAAAACGGTTAACAAAAAAACTAGGCTCCCTCTACAGGATCAAACCTTTCCTAACTCCACTCACTAGAATTTAAAGTAGCTCGCTCCCACTTACAGTCTACCCTTCTCTATGCCTCCCCCTATTCACCAACCTGAATAAAACTACTCTTAGCAAACTCCCTAGCTGTTATAACCACATTGCAAGATTTGCTACTTGTGCAGCCTATAGGACCCACCACTGCCTTAACTTAACTCAACTAGGGTGGCTAGAATGGACTAGTCTACTGCAATACAATCAACTGATTATTACCCACAAAGTTCCTAATCACCCTGATACGACACCTGCACTAAATAAAATTATTAACCCCCTACAGTAACCTAAGGTCTCTCTGCTCTGCCAATAAACTGCTGGTCCAAACCTCCAAAAGCAAAAACATGGCTGGGGACTCTCTATTTGTTAACTCTGTAGGCAAGATTTGGAATTCTCTTCCTGCTGAACTCACCCTTGAACTCTCTCTAACCCAGTTTAAAAAAAGTCTCAAATTATACTATCAAAGACACTGGCAATGTCCATGTTCAAAACCTTACTAACCCTACCCACTTATAAGTATACCTTGCCTAGTTAAATCTGTCACCCAGTCTCTAATTGTACAAGATCTTACTTTGTTGATTGTGAATCTGTGTGACACTGTTACTTATCAAGAGTTGCAACTGGTAAAATCTCTATATGTGTCAATCTGCTGGTTACCTAAGCTAATTGTGTACCATTTTCTTAAAGGCATGTAACCTGATTTTGAGAGTTCTAAAATACTGTAAACTGTTGTTTTCAGTCTGTATCTGTTATTATTTATCTCATAACCTGGAGCTTTTCTCCCTCGGCCTCCACTGAAAATGGACATATATCCAGTCAGACTATCCTGTTAAATAAATGTAAAATAAATAAATAAATATTCTTCCTGCATGCCTTTCTATATATAGAGGTCTCTATATTACCTTCCTGGACCATAACTGAAACATCAAGAAAGTTTATATTCTCATAGGAATGTTGGACAGTGAACTTAAAACAAGAAGTGCTACTTTCTAAGAAGGAAACAAATTCTTCCAATACAGCAACAGAACCCTCCCACAACATAAAAACGTCATCAACAAATCGTTTATGAAAAATGTAATTCGTCGTAAATGTGTGACCAGATAATACTATTTCAGTCTTCCAATTTGCTAGTACTAAACTGGCATAACTATTAGTGCAGGGTGTGCCCATGGCTGCACCATGCTTCTGCCAAAAAAAGTCATTGCCAAACATAAATATATTGTATTGCAGTACTATTTTCAATAACGCACATACCACATTTATATGCTGAGTAGAATAATCACTATTCTTATGAAAAAAGACCTAACAAACTCTAAGCCAAAATCTATTGGAATAACAGTGAATAAAGTACAAATATCCATAGTAAATAAAAAAAAACATTACTCATGGACAAATCAAGTTGATGCACACATTCCCCTAGAGACCGAAGAAAGTCTTCAGAATCTCTAAGTACAGCTGGAGCCTTAGATATAAGTTCCTTCAACTGCTGTCCAACAAATATAGAAGAAGGTTCCGTGACCCAGCCTCACCCTGAAACAATAGGGTGCATTGGTGGATTGGCCAGGTCTTTGTGAACTTTAGGAAGAACTTGGATCAGAGGAATAAGTGGATGCTCCACCACTAAAAACTTATACAACTCTTGAGTAATAGACTTAGAAACATGTCATATAAATATCCATGTACTTTATCAATATGTCTATTAACATCTATCTTGGTAAGCAGCATAAATGTCTCAGTATCCTTAAGCAGCTCTTTCATACCTGTGAAGGCTGCCAGTCTAGCTAAATAGGATTTTGTAAATAATTCAGTCATTTGTAAATATTAATGTAAGCCACATGCTTGTTCTCTTAAATGTAAGAAAATTATGGTAAATGTTGAACTTCAAAAATGTAACCACATTGCACTCTGCTGGAGGAAAGCTGATAAGCCAAGCATTGTATAATTGTTTGATCTCAAAACTCAGAGCCAAGATGTCTGACTGAAGGAATTCTTCCTTTTGTTTTGAGACCAGAATTAATGGCTAGAATTTACATGTATAATGTTTTTTATTGCTCTGCCTTCCTGACCAGCTGCAAGATCAAACGGCTGTTACACTCTGAGTTTCTGTTAGCCTGGGAAAGAGAATAATGATGTAATCTGAAATGAGTCAGTGGTACTGTGTTATTAATTTAAGGACAGAAAGAGAGAGAATCAGAGCATTTTGCATTCGTCTTGAGAACATCCAACTCACCATCACTCTGCCTGTGCTCTGTATGTAAGTAGGATCTTAGACTTTAGTGTCTCTCTTACAAATAGCTAGGAAACAGGAAGATTAGACTAGTTGTTTTCTGCACTGATGTCAGAACTATTCTATTTTATTATTTTAAAAATTTTCCTGTGATCTCTGAACTCTTGACTAGCAGTGTGTATTAAGAAGTATTGTCTTGTGTTTTTATTATTTATTATTAAATATTTTTAAACCTTTCAACTGTGGCTGTTTTGTGTAGAGATAATTTAAGCTGTAGAGTGCATTGCATGTATTGTGATACTGGGCAAGCCACTCCAATAAGCCTTAAAAAGGTCTGGTCACACTTACTAATTGGATAATAATATTGCACAGTAATAATTGGACACTCTTTGATAAGGGCCTTGTTAGTAGCTGATATTAGTGGTTGGTGGCAAGTGGTACTACCATATAGTCTGGGCAGAAGGGGCATAGCTGGAGAACCTGTGCCAGCCTTCCACAGGATAGTCTGTGTGTTTGTATATAACTCATATCTCAAAGTGTGTGTGTGTGTGTGTATGTGTGTGTCAGCTACTTGGGCAGGGACATGAAGCACTGGTTGAGCAGAGAGGGTGCTGGAGGTTTTAGCCTGACCACTTGACTGAGATCTGGACCCTATAGCTGTGCCATTGAGGAGTCTTATTGGGGATCTGGAGCAAAAGGACGAAACAAACCCCAGACTGACTGTGATCTCTGTGTGCTCTTAAGGGAAATTGTACTTTACTGTGTCTGTATTTGTTATTCTTCCCAATGTGGATGCCTCTCACTAATGTTAGTGGTGAGGATTGAGGCTCCTTGATTGCTGGGCCAGTGCACAGGTGTCACATATTAATTTGTTGTTGGGCTTCCAGCCTTCCCCAGGAGTGTCTGTGTGTTTGTATAAAATTCATATCTCAAAGTGTGTGTGTGTGTCAGCTACTTGGGAAGGGATACGAAGCACTGGTTGGACAGAGAGGGTGCTGGAGGCTTAAACCAGCCCCAGACTGACTGTGATCTCTGTGTGCTCTTAAGGGAAATTGTACTTTACTGTGTGTGTATTTGTTATTCTTCCCAGTGTGGACACCCCTCACTGGTGTTAGTGGTGAGGATTGAGGCTCCTTGATTGCTGCGCCAGTGCACGGGCGTCACACATACAATTATTATAAAAAACAGTATCGAAAATAACAATGGCTCTCCCTTATCCACAGGTCTAAAGATAATGACGGCATTAGTATGTAACTCTTTCAGGGCTGAGGCTTCATTAAAAGTCAGATTATAAAAATTATGATTTAAAGGTTTATTGAACAAAGTGCAAATCTGGTTTTCACAAGCTGTGAGAAACGACTTTAACAAAGGATGTAACTGTGGATTGAACAAGCTTGGCTTAGCAAGATATTGAGTATCATTAGAGTATGAATTAGCAAAAAATAACTTAAGCTCTACATTTCTTAAGAACAAACTTAAATCAGTCAGTACCTCACTAACCTTCGAGGGTTTGGGTGGGACAACGGAAAGGCCTTTATTAAGCACATCAATCTGAGTCTGTGTTAATTCTAATGAAGATACATTAAACACTAAATCCTCTGTGGTGTTTAAAGTAGATCCTGTATCCGTTGTTCGTAGGCCATCTGAGGCCTCTTCTGGCCACGAGTGAGACAGCATCCTCTCTTGTTTGTTCTTTCAACAAGAACATGGCTGACAACTCCAAACTGAGCTTATCACTGTAACAATCTTCAACACCACCTCCAAAAAAGACATGTGACACAGAAGTAAATTTTATTTCAATTGTTTTACTATACAATAGCATTCAACTGGTCATATAACAAAGCCTACCCAGAAGCTTCTCTTGGGACTCAGAAGGAGTGGTGCCCACTCCAAATACATGTTCTGCTCCAATCTGCTGTGAGCTCTCATACTGGAGGATATTCACCACAAACTCTTCATTGGGGGTAGAAGGTGGTTCTGTAGCAAGCCTTGCCCAGTTACCCTTTGGTCTCGAGCAACAGCAGCTGCTTGCCCCCATGCAGAAGTAATCATGCCTGTGGCCCTGTGGTACACCTGTTTATATGTCTGGCTGTGGCCACCCACAGAATTGATGTTGGCAACAATCTGCTGCCATACTCATAGTCTTTCTTGCAGGCCACCCACAGAATTGATGGTGGCAACAATCTGCTGCCATACATGTAGCCTTTCTTGCATATTGGGCTGACCCTTTCCCATCAGAAATGTCCCATGTTGATGGAAAGCATCAGCAATGATATTGTTCTCTGCTTCTCTGAAGGGGAGGGTCTCCTCCTCACTAACATTTTGTGTCCTAAAAGACAACAGAATGATAATACACACAAGTATCACATAACTACAAAGTAACTGTTTCCAGATAAAACAGTAAAGGTAGGCAGTCAGTAGTACCCACTGGAAAAATATAAAACATCTGTTGAAACACTAACAACAGGCAGGATGCAAAATACGGACAGCAAGAGTAACATATCCTTGTATGTGCCATAGCAGTAACTCAACTGTGCTCCCCCCAAAATAACAATCCATTCAAGTTTGTGACATAACAGTAACTTTTCTTTGCTCTCCCCATCCACAAAAGAACAGACACATGAACCACTTTGCTAATAAAACATCTTTGAAATGCTAAACATACTTTCAAAGGACATGTCCATAAAACATTTGTACATATGTATCATACAGCTTTCTATTTTCATGTATTATCTATCATGTGTCCCCCTGTAATGGCATGACAAACATGGCTATGCCATCAGTACATTTCTAACTGATGCATACAGATAAAAGTGTATAAGCCTTTACTTCACATTCATATATTCCAGCATATGCATTATGTAGGTAACAAAATGGAAGCATACCTCCTGAAGTTCAATACTCTTCTGTAAAGATATCTTTGGAACAAATTGGCTTTTGTAAAGTCTTGCAAACATATACCAAGTGTCCTCACCATCAGTTTGCCTAGCTATACATTTGACTTTTTATAATGGAATAGATTATTAATGGATTGCATCTGTCTTACCCTATGTTTCAGAGATGCTAATTACAGCATAAGCAGCTGAACTGCATGCTAATCAACCAATCTGGTGGAGCTATTCAACAAGTTATAAAGCAATCATGTAGACTTCATGTTGATTTTTCCTGTGGATTTTAAAAGTAGTGGAACACAGACACAGAAAGTCTACACAGACAGAATATTAGGAGCTGCTACTGCTTATCTCCATTTGCATGTGCTACAAGCTGCAGGCAATGCTGCTGCTGCTGCTGAGAATATGCCTAGGCCGAGACAGAGAAGAGTTTTCATGTCACATTTAACTTATCACAACATACATGACATGGACATTGTAAACTGCTAATGGGTGGACAGGGACACAATACAGGAAATGTGCGACCTCTGCCAGCCTCAACTCAGACAGAGCCTTTACCTCCCCATGTATTGGCTGTGTACTGTTTGCATCACAGTTAGGCCTCAACTAACATTGTGGCAACTGCTGCATTTACAAGATAAGTCCAGAACATGTACTCTATTGTATAATATTATATGTTCTTTTATTTCATCATTTGGTACAGTAAGCAAGTAAAAGGTGGGAGATTTGTACACAAATTAATGTAAAGTGACAGCAGAGAGTTATTTGACTAATATGTGTCCATTAGCCATAGTAGCCATTAGTAAGCCATCAAAGATTCAGACACCGATACCACTCCAAAGCACTGATGATCACTGCATGCCCACAGTTTAGCATCATACATTTGTCATGGGAAATCATAATAGAGAGAATTTAAGAGACACATTGCAGTTTCTGACTTCACAACCCTCAAAAGATCAAACAGGCAGGATGAAAAACAAGGAGAGTAACAATATCCTTGTTTGTGTCATAACATTAGCTCAGTTTGGATCCACCCTCTAGAAAGAACAGTATACCCTTGCATGTGCCATAACAGGAACCCACCTCTGCACCCCTCAAAAGAGCAGTATATGCTTGTTTGTGCCATCCAACCTGCTCTTCATTTGATGGCACTACATATCATAGTATTCCCAGTTAATATCCTCACACATTTTAAGGTAAAACATAGACTGGCTTACACACTGCATGTCTCTGAGTATTGGTCAGACAACTGATGAATGACTAAGAAACACAAAGGTAAGGCAGAGTCGTAGATTTGCAAGGAATAATCATAACAGGTTGTGTGATCACTAAGTGCACTAAATCCAAATATCTTAAATATAATCCATTTACAAACAACATGTTATGCCTTGATAACAGTGTACTTCAGTTGCACTTGGTTGTCTGAGGAATTACTTCATTTATTTGCTGCAAAGCTATTTGTAGGACAAAGATGGATAAGGCATCCATCCTGTTTTCTGAAGGTGCACTGGAGTGAGAGTTGGGATCCAGATCTATGTAGACATATCTCATGTGTACTAACATTTTTTGCTGTGTATGTCATAGATTGATTTTCCTCATTTCAACTCTTTCTCATTTCATTTTTTTTTGGGGGGGACACTGTTTGCACGATGCACCACTTAACACAAACAGCTTTGGCTATACTCATTTTGTTTGCCTGTAGAGCGGCACTGCACAAACTGTACAAATGGACCACCCAGGGAGCAGACAGGTCCGAGATAGCTGCAAACATAAACTGGATGCATTCAATTAATACTATTGGCCATTCCGCAAACATGTTGCCTGGCAGTGCACACTCTCAAACACGGTGTTTGCCAGATGGTGAGTGATATGCAACACTATCAAATGTTCAAAACCAATAAGTGCTCACTCTTAGTAAGTGGAATACCTGCAATTGATGGGAAAACATCATTCTACATTGGACATGCTCTGTGCTAGACATGGAAGGCATTCATGGAGATGATTTTGAGATTCCGTGTTCAAAGACTGGGTGTTCAGGAGTTAAAAGTGTTTGTTGGACTCCTAGCAAATGAACATGGGCCCAGGCTTTTGCAGAGGGACTATTGTGGCTCAGGTTATAAGTCACAGACATGAAATAGTCTTGCCTGGGCTCTGACCAGTGCTACCGGTATCCCCCCGCACTGGCGAACAATGTAGGAATCACTATAGAGACCACCGGATGAGGAAGAGGGATACCCTCGACTGCTGCTTGAGGAATGTAGGACTGGGGCACCCCACAGATGTGTAACTATCACTTACATAGATTACTTGTAAGAGTTAAAAGCTGGCTACAGTCAGGATTGGTATTCATAATGGTATTCTGTTCTGTTTCTTCTGCAGCTGGTACAGACTGAGAACTGAATGTGTGGACCCATGCCACTAGATTGGCACTGATGCAAAAACATGTGGTATGCATGCCTGCAAACAGTACTGCTATTTTACCATTAAAAGTAAAGACATCTTTATTGGTTTATTATACAACTGTATCAAATTGAGCATTCATCTCTCAACTGCAACAGGAAAGTATGCATGCATTAGTCTGGAAGCCAAAACAACAGTTCAGTATTAGCGAGTAGTCAAAGGCTGTGAGTTCAAAAACCACACTTCCCAATATACAATACTATTAGTTATTCATCTTTATTGCAATGTAACATCAGAGCTGTAAAGCAGTGGCACTAATGGTCTGCTGTAAACTGTAATCAGTATAACTGGAACATGCATATGTGCAATATAGGCACACATCAAGGACTGGTTGCTGCAATTTGTAGTATAGTGTGCATCTGTTTTGAGCTTGGTAGTCTTAAAAGTAAAAAAGGTATCTGTTAGGAGTTTGTAGTCTTAAAAGGAAAGGTAACAAAATACAGTCAAATATCTGCATCAATGTATTGTATGTCACATATGAAGTTGCTAATATTCTCCCTTATTTTCTCTCTATTTTCTCTCACCACAACCCTTATCTTCTTTTTTTTTTTGTTTTTTTCCCACAGCACAGCAGGATAGGCCTGCTCCACAGGATCCACCTGCCCCCCACTCCAACAGCAATGGCATCAAGACTCAGCACGTTTGATACACAACCTGGTAGCACCCCCTCTGCTGTCCCTGCCCTACAAATACCTGGCCCTCAGGTAGTTCTGCCCCACAGGATAGGCCAGTGATTCCCTATGGGAGCAGAGGCAGAGGTGGTAGTTTTATCACCAGCGATGAACTGCCAGGGTTGCTGCGTAGGCTTGTGTGCCACACAGCTGGTGTACCCCTATGCCGGATGGAGGCAGTGAATAACATAAGAAGATGCAGACATCAGACAGTGCAGCCATCGGCACAATGAGGTGACATTGATGGCAGTCAAGTGGGTGATGACTCGATTCTCACTGATACCCAGTTTGACATCCATGGGGTCTTGATGTCCCCACCCTCACCCCAACCATGGTGTTCATCCAGCTCTTGTGTCCTTCACTGTCCCTGTGTCTTGTCTTGTCTTTATGTCTTGTCTGTCTGCAATTGCTTCCTCACCTACCCAACCTACCTGACCTAGACATACATATGTCCCTTCCCCAAAATTCCTCTCTCTCTCAAAAAAATAAAAAGGGCACCTGTCCCCAAGAAAAATGTCATCCCATATATATTTTTTTATCCCATACATAGAGCTCCATTTCGCACACGTGTCATCTTGACACACACATGATTCAGTCCAATTGTCTATACAACATAATTGTGTTGTGGTCACCCCTCTCTCTGGGTTGACACTGCAAATTCAGCTAACATTCCGCACATCTGCATAATTTTTCCTGTAGAAGAAATGGATAGCTATGGTTCTGCCTACATCCCTCCTGCACATTCCTGCCCTCCTTTCACTTTGTTCTTCCACTGCTTGCTCCCCATTTCACCACTTTCGTATCTTTCCCATTTCTTTTTTTAAAAGCACACTTGCACGATGGTGCGAATAGTGCACCAACACTCTGCAAAAAGGAGCTATAAGTGTTATATACAGTTATATTGGAGACCAGTACCATCTAGCCATATTTTAGAGACTCCATACCAACTATCACCCTTCAGAATGTAGATTTACAAGTAAAAGTATTTGAAACTGTTACACACACCTGGATTTGAAACCAGTTCCATATCAGCACAAAAATGAATGGATCAATGCATTAACAGATGGTGTTGCAGACTCATTTGAGTAGCAGGTATATTTTGGAGACTGAATAGTAAATGGCAGAATTAACTGCTGTTGTATACACCTGCTACTTAACTGAATCTCTGGCTGCAGGTATTAATTCACTTATTGCAGTGAAGTGATGAGTTCCTTTTTGGGACCAGATGGTACCAGTTCTGAATACAGCTGTAGCTAATACACTGAACTACTTTTGTATTAGCGATGCACACCATTACACACTAATGCTTTATAAAACTAAATGGGTATCACACAATAATGGTTTATAAAACATTACTGAGGGTCGCACAATATTGTTTCATACAAAATTATTAGGGAAGATACAACATTGGTGATATGGGGAGCAAGCACAGGGGGACTATAAAGGGAAATCCTTGCTAAACTGTCAGTTACTATTGATTGTATAAAATACATCTGCTGTCTAACTGACTCTGTGGCAGCATATGTTAATGCATTATTGTTGAAGGCAAATGTTACTGGGTTTGAATACGGGAGTAAGGAGTAATTTTACAAGTGTGTATGATAGTTTAAATATATCTACTTATATTGCTGCGCCTTAGCGTTGCAATAATTCTTTAAAGAAAAGAAATGGGGAAGATAAGCAAGTGGTGAAATGGGGAGCAAGCAGGGGAAAAACAAAGTGAAAGGAGGGCAGGAATATGCAAGAAGGATATAGGAAAGAACCATAGTTATCCACTTCTTCAACAATAAAATATGATTATATAGGCAAAATATTAGCTGAATTTTGAAGGTCACCTCCAGAGAGAGGAGTGACCACAACACAATCATGTTGTATAGCCAACTGGACCGAATTAAATGTATCATAAAGACACTTGTGCGAAATGGATAGTTGCCCTTTTTTTTTTTTTTTTTTTTTTTTTTTTGAGGGAGGGGGGGAGGAATGTTGGGAAGGGATGTAGGAAAGTCTGGGTGAGGTAAGTTGGGTAGGTGAGGAAGCAATTGCAGACAGACAAGACAAGAGACAGGGATGGTAAAGGACACAAGAGGTAGGCGAACACCATGGATGGGGAGAGGGTGGGAAATCCAGGTCCCAAGCACATCAAGCTGGTTGAAAGTGAGAATCTATTTCTCACCCAGTGGACTGTCATCACTGACAGCTCACTGCGCCACTGGCTGCAATGCCTGATGTCTGCACCTTCTACAGGTAGTCTGAACCAGGATGGAGAGCAGGCGCTCTATCTGGTTTAGGTGTACACCCACAGTACGGTGCACAATCCTACGCACCATGCCTCACATTTCCTATCGGGTGATAAAGTCACCACCTACGCCACTGCTCCCAGAAGGAGCCACAGGTCTATCCTCTGGGGCAGAACTACCTGAGGGGCCAGGTAGTGCAGAGGCAGCAGAGGGGGTGCTGCCAGGTTGAGCACCAGATGTGCTGGTCAACGGTGCTGGAGTCAGGGAGTGGGGGCAGGAGGATCCAGTGAGACAGGCTTGTCTTCCTGTGCTGTGGGAGAAAACAAAAAATTAAAAAGTAAAAAAGAACATAAGAGTTGAGGTGAGAGAAAAAAGGGAAAAACATTAGTAACTTCACATGTGACATGCAAATCATTGATACCATTGTTTGACTCTATTCTGTTGTCTTTACTTTTAACATTACAAACTCCTAACAAATTTCTTCATTACTTTTAAGACTACCCAGTTCATAAAAGAAGCATACTGTAAGAGAAAGTGCGGCCACCAATCCTTGAGGTGTGCATATATTGCACATATGTGTGTTCAAATTATACTGATTACAGTTTACAGAAGGCCATTTGTGTCACTGGTATAGAGGTCTGAAGTTAAACTGCTGACTATTCTGACTACTCTATGATACTGTACTGTTATTTTGTCATATAGACTACTGCATGCATAGTTTTCTTTTACAGTTTAGAGATGCATGCTCACTGTTATTTAGGAATATGGAACTGTTCCTTTGTGCTACAGACTACGGCATGCACACTTTCTTTTACAGTTGAGATCTGCATACTCAATTTGATACAACTGTACTAAATGCCACCTAAGAGGTCCTTAACTTTTAATGCTACTAAATTACTATTACAATTATTATTATTAAATTTCTATTTAGACCAGTACTGCTCTGATGCACACATACCACATGCTTCTTGCATCCATAGCAAACGCCCGCCATGGGACTTGATATTTGAGGTTTGCTCCCTGTGGAAAAATAGAACAGAACAGAATACCATTATGAATATCAGCCTTGACTATATTCAGCTTCTAACTCTTATAATTACTCACTGACATTGATATGTATACATCTGTAGGGTGTCCCCTGTATTAAATTCCCTGAATCAATGGTCAAGGGGATCCCATTTCCTCCTTTGGAGGTCATCAATGTGACATCTGCACTGCTGACCAGTGTGAGGGATACCCGTAGCACTGGTCAAAGCCCTGGCAATATTATTCCAGGCTTCACATTTGTATTCAGAGCCTGAATAGTTCTGCTGCAGCAACTGGGGCCCATGCTCCTTAACTGGGAGTCCAATATAGACTTTGGACTCCTGAACACCCCACCTCTGCACCTGAAAGCGTGCTCCCTCACCAGCAACAGGAGACATGTCGACCATTGCTCATGCACAATGTAGAAAGAGCATTTCCTGACAATTGCATTTTATATCCTGATGTCTTCCCATCAATTGCATGTCTCGTGCTTACTACGTATACTCACATTTTGGTTTTGCAACATTTGAAAACATTGCGCATAGCTTACCACTGTGGAAACACAGTAAGCAAGGGTGCGCACTGTTGGGCACTGTGTTTGTGTGATGTTAAGAGATATGCAACAGTGGCAAGCACTGCAATTTCAAGATTATTTGGTATAAAGGCAGTTGTGTAAATGTTCTAATCAAATGGACGACATTACGGTTTTCCTACACTTACAGCTATTGCCACAAGTAGGTTGAGAAAACAGTTGTGTATGTTGTACTTCACTGCTATAATCTGCAATCTCACAACAGTAAAACAAAATTTGCACACCCTGTACTAGAACCCCTGACCATCTGCACTCCACACTTACACTTAACACCTGCTACCACAGAATTATTGACATGATATGCCCTATTTTAATATTCACAGTAAAGTTCTCACTGTTACTTGCAGTGCAATGCTGCTTACTGTGTTTATGGGATGGCCAATGGTATTAACTGAATGCATCTGGTTTATGTTTGTGGCTGTCTGGGTCCTATCTGCAATGTGGGTGGTCCATTCCTTCAGTTTGTGCACTGCTGCGCTTTATGCAAACCAGGTGAGCACAGCCAAACACGTTTGTGCTAAGTAGTGCATCACGCAAACATTGGCCTCAAAAAAAAAAAAGGGAGACATAGTTGAAATGAAGAAAAACAATCTATGGCAGTACCCCAAACAAATGTTGATGAAGACAACAGAAGTAAGGGAAAAGCAATTGCCATGCTGTCATATGATCAGCTTTCACGGCCGGCGACCTTTCAAGGAAATGGTATCTGCATCATACCTTCCAATTATCCAGAATTTTGAGAATTTCCAGATGTTAGCATAATATTTTGGGCTGCTCCTTGTAAAATATGTGTTTTTTCTGAAAAATCACTAAAGATTGAAATCAATACATAATGGCATCATTTCAGTTTCGTACTTTATATCCTTCAGAAAATGCATGCTAACACAAATCCTATTATTCTAGCAACTTTCTACAGTTATCAGAACAATACAGTAAATCTGTCCCTATTTTTGGCCCTTTGTCCCCCCATTATTTTAGTATTTGTCCAGATTTCTTGCACTAAAAGGTTGGGAGGTGCAATCCGCATTCATACTACATGTTTCGCAGCCAGCAACACTGGTGCAAGCCCCGAAACCTTGCTTATATGCACCACACATCATTAATATGCTTGGAGCAATGCCGCATCATGAGCAATATGGCGTATGTGAAAACACTCTGTGCAGGCTCTGCACAGAACCTACACAGAGTTTATTGAATCCGTGGGCATGTTTTGGCTTATATCAGTCTTGTTTTTGGTTTGAACAGAGGAACCAAGCAGATGAGTCCTTTTTCCTTTTGATATTTGTTACATATTTAACAGTCCTTGGCAAAGAAAATAATGGACTCATACATTCACGTTTATAACTGGTATTATAATCAAAAAAGTTAGCCTTCTTTGCAGATGCTATTATTCTTTACTTGGTAAATCCAGAAAAGTACAGTTCAGTGTTGTGGAAAATGTTTAGATGGTTTCAAGTTTAATAAAATAAATTAAGGCGAAACAAAGGCTACAGCAGTAAACTATGTACCCATACATAAACTGGCTCATCAATGTCCATATTTGTGAGGACATGATAAGCTGAACTACTTAGTGTAAGGTTTAAAAATAATTCTATTATGGCTAAGTATATGTGATACTAAACAAACGATAATACAAAAACTAAAAGGATGAAAGCCCTTAACTATGGATAGTAAGGTACAACCAGTGAAAGTGTTTCTAATCCTTTGTAATTCTCACAGGTTAAGCATACTTTTTTTACCAATCAAAGGAGAATTTGTGAACCATATTTAATAAAAAAATTAAAAGGGTTCATTTGTGAGGGAAAGAGGGCCAGAATTAAGTTGGATAAATTGTTTCTCTCCATAGATCATGGTGACTTAGGATTACTGGATTTGAATGTATACTTTAGAGCTCAGTACTTAAGGCTCATATATACATAAAGAAGATAGCAAAATATTACAAATCACTGTGGTAAGAAATAATGTGGGGGGGATCACAAAATAAGGAATGAATTGAATTTTGAATGCAGGCATCTACGCAGGATAACAACAACCATGAAGCAGCAGAAACTATTTTAAGATCTAAGCCAGCAAGAGAATGGAGAAAGATTTTCCCAGTAGGTATGACTGCAAGTAGGGGCATAGAAAATAGGCAAGAGGGGCTGGAATTTATCAGAGAAAATTAGCAAAGGTATTGGGAGTAAATAGAAAGAAGGGTAATGTAACAAACTTAGATGAGGCCAAACAGATGTTTGCACTGTGGGTTGGGGGCCGTCTTCTTTACCAGGGATTGATTATAATGTATAGGCAAAGAGGAAGTGGTAGGGGAGTGTTACTTGAAGGACCAGCTGTGGTTGGGGTTTTAATTAAGTCTACAATGGAATCTGCTGTTACAACACAGATAATTAGTAGGACACAAAAATATTGCACAACAAATATATGACTCAATCAGGGGAAGGGAGAAAAGACTCAAAAATGATAAAGTAAAAGCAGTACAAATGAACAATGGAGGATATTTGAGGCCCCCAAGTATGCAACAATGTCTACAATATTTAGGTGTTTTGCATGGAAGTGTTTGCATATGTATTTTTATATCCCAAGCAGACTTCACAGAATTTTTCCTCAGATGGATAGCAAATGCTGGAGGTGCTATGGAAAACTAAATGGTAAATGGGAACATGTTTTCTTAGGAATGTAAGAAGTTGGCAGTTTTTAAATATTCCTTAAAGGACACCGTCAGAAATGCTCAAAGAGCAAATCAGTGTAACTAAGGAAATGATTATTTTGAGCTGAGATATAGAAAGTTTACTGCCTAGACATAATAAGGCATTACCACATTTAATGCTACTGGCCATCAAATACACAATTACTAATAAATGGAAATCAAAATCTAAATCAAGTATAACAAAAGTATTTAATATTGTAAAGGAGATAAAATAATTGATGGCGATATCTTTACAAAAGGGAAACAGCAAACTACACAGAAAATGATGGAATATGTGGGATAAGACATGCAGCATAACATTCAGATTGGAGTTAAATTTCATGGAAAGCAGGAGAACATCTTATCTAATGCTGGCATGCTATCTAGGCACTGCTGCAGAGAACAGTTATGGTAAACACTTCAATAAATTAAAGCAAACAATAAATAAAATGTAACAGAGGTACTTAGTCATAAACCGGGTCAGAGATAAGCTTTGAAAGATCAGAACCACAATGAAACAAAAGTAAAAGAGTAAAAATGCTTAGAATAGGATAATGCCAAACAGAAGTTTGAGACTGCCTTGCCTACCAGGGATTGATAACTGAGTACAGGCATAAAGAAAGGGATAAAGGAGTGTTAAATGGAAAACTCGGGTTGACTGTAGTTGCATCAAGAACAGAAGCTGTCGTAAAAATATGATAATTTGTACAGTATATAAAATAATGCATGACAACTATAAAAATCTATCAAAAGTTAGAAAAGACAAGGAAATGAGAATGGAAAGGTAATGTACAAAGAAACAATGGAAGGATATTTGTATGACTCCCACATATGCAACAAAATCTAGAATGTTTAGGACTTTTGCATGGAAATGTTTGCAAATTTACTTTTATACCTCAAGTAAAAATCAGAGACTTTTTCCATAAGCACACTACAGTTGCTGGAGGTATGATGGGAAAGCAAGTGGCACAATGGAACATGTTTTTTGGGAATGTAACACCCTGATAGATTTTAGAAATTCCCTACAAACTATTTTATCAGAAACACTGAGGGAGAACATTACTTTAATTAAGGAAATTATTCTTTGAGTTGGGATATAGAAACTGAATAGTTTATGTATAGTAAGGCCTATTAAGTTTAATGCTATTGGTTGCTAAACATAAAATTACTAGAATGTGGAAATCAAAAACAAAACCAACAGTAACTGAATTATTTAATGTTGTGAAGAAGATAAAATAATTGGAAGAGGATCTTCAGAAAAGTGCAGGAGCAAACTACATAAAAATAAATGAAATATGTGGGAATGATACATAAAGAATAACTTTCAGGAGGAGGAGGGGGAGTGACACCATACAAGGCAGGACCTGACCAAGCTAAATAATGTTAAGTTGAATAATAATTGTTAAGAAAGAAATCACATTTCTATAATGCATGAAAAATTCTTTGTAATGGTTTGTTCTCTCTTTTATAAATGAATATGTACCCATGCCACTCTGTAATATTTGATGTTAATAAAAATGCTGAAAAAATTGAAGCAAAAATTAGTCCCCCCCCACCACAGTTAAATCAAGAAGGTATGATATTAACATGATTTTAAATAATCTGGGCACTAGGGAAGATCTGTTCCTATAAAGGCAAATGATGATTCTCAAGAAGAATCTAAATGAAGCCTAGGAACCTCCAGTAACCCAAAGATAGAAGACTGCACAGTTCAAGAAAACTGATAGCTAACAAGATCTTTAAGAACTGTAGTGGTCAAAAAAACTAAGGTGAGAACCTTATAGGCAATATTTGACCTAAATGGAAGCCTGTGCAGAGTCTGCAGTATAAGCACAATATGGTGGCATCAAGAGACTTGAGCAGCTGGGCTGAAGACGTCTATGCAACTTGGGTTAAAGAAGTCTATGCAACTTGCAGATGGTTGAACTGAACGTTCAGGAGACACAGGTATGAGGCATTATCATAGACAGTTCAAGACCACAGCATGCACAGACAAAAACACACCAGCTGGAAGAATAAGATGATTAATGTATGAGATATTTCTCAAGTGAAAACAAGAGTACTCAACAACTGCATATACAGAGTTCCTAAGTGATCAGACGATTAATTACCACTCCCACGTTCTACATCTTCAACAAGAATTCTAGGTTGATACCACTGTATCTGATGTTTGGGAACAAAACTAGGACAGAAGGGTACTGAATGGTGGCATGAATGACCATAACAAACATCCTGGAGGAGATGTGTTTCAACCAGTTATTGATCATTCAGTTACAGATGTATTCCAAATCTGTACCTAGTTTATTTAAGGCAGAATTACAAGTCTTTTGGGAAGGAAAGGTAAAGCTGTATGTCATCATTATGGCAGTTTAGTCCTCTCTTTCACACATCTCCATGGGGTAGAATTTATGTAGTGAAGAAAAGTAGACCCAGAAATGAATCCTACAGCACCCCACATGTCACATGGCAATGAAAGGAGGTGATAATTCCTGAAATAAACCTCTGAGTATGAACAGGTAGAAGGCAAGCCATTGACATACAGCTCCTAAGCTACCAACAGTAATGATGCAAATGATCAATCAAGATCTCATGGTCCTTTTTGTGACAAATACTGAAGACAGCCCTAAAAAGTAACAAAACCAAATAACAACAATGATCACCAGCAATTAGAGGATTGTTAGACACCATAACAACAGCTGTTTCATTACTGTGTCAAGTCCAAAGAACAGACTAGAATAGACCACAAATGTGACTGACACTCAGATAGGAGTCCAACTGTACATATGCAACTTTCTCAAGAACCTTTGCAATAAAAAGAAGATTTGAAGTTGATATGTAATAGTCGACATTATCAAAATCTAAGCCAGTCTTATGAATAGGAGTAACTCAAGCCTTAATATCGACAGAAAATCTCTGCTTAAGCAAGTCATCTTATTAATCTGGTAAAGGACTAGGTCCACTACATCCAGGCAAGAGTTACAAGCTTGGGTGAGCAAAGGTCCAATCCAGATGTGGCTGCATGCATTTTAAGGACCAATGTGGTAAATTTGTTATAATAAGAAATAATGAATTTGACCAAGAACAAGCAGCAGTAAACACACAACTGTACTACTGCAAGCCACTGTCAGTGCAACAGGACAAAGACTAAACCAGACAATGGCCAGCTGAGCAGAAGTACCATACTGTCAGGACCTTTGCGATGCGTTGAAATTGAACCCAAGCTTCCATGAGAGTAACAAGACCACACAAAGAGCTAAACTCAAATAGTTAATCCAGTTTTACCTTGAAACCCAAGTGCCTGGAGTTAGCTTTCCACCAAAGCAGCAAATATTGATCTCAAAGGACTTTCAACCCTGTCAACTGGCATGCAATTACAATATTTATAGAACAGACAGCAGACTGCATGCAGGGCATGCTGAAGTAATGAAATGTGCAGCTACTTCAGTGGAGGCTGGGAGGAGGACTGCAGCTAATAAAATGTTTTGCACTTTCTGTAATCTCTATTTCACCATCTTGAGGGCCATATAAATAGCAGCTGGTAACTCCATATTTCCCCTGGGCAGCAAGTTGCCTACTCAGAGCTTAAATCAAGGTACCATTATGCTTTTTTTTCATTTGCAGCAATAACAGCTCATCTTTGAATCCATTCACTCTTTCAAACTTATTAAAAGTGCAGTAATTTAGATTAAATAAAATATTCATATTTAACATCCACTAATGGAAGATGTTGCTGTCTTTTGGAAGTGGCCGACAATGGATCTAAGTTCCTGATTATTCAAACTTGACTTTTGTCCACGACGGTGGTGCAGTGGTTAGCACTGTCGTCTCACAGCAAGAGGTTCTCCGGTTCGATCCTCGGCTGGGGTGCCTTCTGTGCGGAGTCTGCATGTCCTCCCTATGGTCGCGTGGGTTCCCTCCGGGTGCTCGGTTTCCTCCCAAAGACATGCTGCAGGTGGATTGGACACTCTAAATTGGCCCTAGGTGTGTGTGTGTCTCCTGTGGAAGGTTGAGTGCCGGGCTGGCAACTTGACACTGTAAAACTCCACTGCCAATCATGAGCGGACAGGTAATCTGCTGTGGCAACCCCTAACTGGGAAAAGCCGAAAGAAGAAGAAGGTTCATATGGAAAAGATTCCGACTAAACAAAATGACTAATCACATGATGTACTTTTCTTTGATGACATCCATGGCCCGCCCTTCTTCAACAGGTCAGACTTATCATCACATGCTTATTATACTCATTACACTGTCTGGTGGTGGTATACACAGTCTACACTTGTTATCTTTAGACTGGATCTGACTACGTGCCTCAGTTCAAAGTGTTGGTTTTATAAACTACTTTATAACTTCGTGGTCTCTTAATTTTAAAACACTATAACGGCCGATAAGTCAACCATTACGTAGGAAACATATAAGAACTCCTCATGCAAGTAGTTCAGTTTAAGTATGGTTTAAGGTTAACTAATCAGCAACTGCTTTCAAATGGAACTAAATGCTATTATTATTATTACCTTGAATTCAACTACTGTGACAATTGCTAGCCTGCCTTTAAAGATTAAAACCTCCAAATCTCTATTATGCAGTGAAACTAGGTAAACTGACAGCTACCTCCATCCAAACCAAGTAACGCTTTGTGTTAATTTGACACAAATTGTACTACACACAAGTCCACCGAAGCATGTGGAGCAAAACACACACAAACTATAAAAAGTACTTTCATACTAAGAAACCCCACTATTACATTTCAAAGTTTAATTGTGCATCTTCTCAATTCCTCCTTCACCATCATACTTAGAGATAATAACTCGGAACAGCGCGACCTATTTACTGAAAATTACTAACCAAAACAAATCCACTAACCAGGAAATGGAGTCACGTAGACGCTTAGAACTTGCGCCTGCGTGAGAAGGAGAAGGGGCTGGGCTGGTAGCCGCTTAGTGTAGAACCAACACACCCTAAAGCTGTCTTCTCAGCTTACTAAACGAGTAGTGCAGCTTTCCTACTCACTGCTTTCTTTCTCTGTGCCATGGATGGGTAAGTAGGTAAAAAGCGTTATGCACTTTAGTGGTTAATCTCAGTGTATGAGTCTACAACATCACATTTTGGTTAGTAAAACTTAAGTAAGCTTCCTGGTTTTAAGAAGTGAAATGGTCTTGTGTTATAGCAGGAAATCTGTATATACTGTATTGCGCTTTGAAGTAACACAGTTCGTGGCCTTTTCTGTATGGGGGTAGTGGTGTTTTGAGTTACTGGGCTGAGAATAGTAGTCTGTAAAAAGGCCCTATTTATGTTTGTTTTTAGTATTTATATACCGTTGTTCTTGGCCGTTTTTGCAGTTATGTCACATAGAAAAACGCAGAGTAGTTTGATTTGGTGTCTTTGGTTGATTAAAACGGTTTGATGCACGGGGTTGGGTTTTTTGATAGTCTCGAGCACTTCCTCTTTGGAGAAAACTGGAGCGTCTACGATTTTTATGTCCACCGAGTTTGGGCTTGGTTAATTAAAGTTGTGTTAGAAGAAGCGGGCTGTTCACTGTAGCCACATCTCTTTGCGTGACAGAAATACCTGTATTCGCTCCCTTGATTGATATTTTCAACTTGAGCTCTTCATGAAATCCTTTATTTGTGATGAGGAGAATATCTGTCAGGATCGAGCGTGTTATCTGCCCCACGCAATTCCAAGGGGATTTGTCTTGCACTGATGATAGGAAGTGTATGTAGGCAAATTTGTTATGTAGGCTGTTTAAAGTTTAGAGTCATATTTTTGTCATGTGTCATAGTATAGGAGACGTGTAATATGATTATCGGTTACAAAACAACTTCCTTGTTGAACAGTGGATAACCTGTTCCTGGACGCAGACGGGTTGTTTTAAATGAGATTTTCATTAAGTTGCTGTAAGTTTGCATTACTTCGTCGTGTTTCTAGTGCTTGTTATTAAGCTGATTGTAAGCATAGTTACTTTGAGAGTTTGTTTACTATAAGCTGTCTAACGATTTTTGTGTTAGTAACGAGTATTAAGTTTAGTCGCTTTTGCGTTTACTGTAATTTGTCTAGTTTGTAATGACCGATTCTTAAATGGAATTTGTATACAGTTGGGTAACTTATATTATTTTTATGTGAGATTTTTATTGTACCATCATTTTATGTTTATGCAGTGAATAAACTGGTTATTATGCTGCTGTCAGCTCTGATGAAGAGCTGTACTACTGTCTTGCACTTGGATGGTGCTGTCATTTCCATTCCATATGGCCCAAAGTGATATTGGTGTGGTAAAGGGTAATGATTTATTTCCCGTCATTGCTGTTTGGTTAATAACTTTTTAATTCAGTTAAGTAAGAAGTATGAAGTAATTGAGCATATTAATTTTGAAATATGTAAAAATCATATGCGTTGCTTTTTAAGGTGGGCTGGGTGACCTTTTTCAATACATATATACAACTGTGATATTGGTTCTTTCAGATTTTGTACTTTTTAGTAGCTTTTGATTTTTTTCATCTGAGGCCATTTCCTTTTGTTTGGGATAATGAGCAGACTTGGCACAATTGTTTAGGGAAGATGTTAGTTAATATTTTTTTAGGAACATTACTTAAAATGTATTTTTTATTTCTATATCTGTTTTTCGATGCATGGTTGAAGTGTTTCTGCTTTTGTGCATTACAATGAATAGGCTTATTCCATTTGAGTTAAAGCTTTACAGGAATAGTACTAGAACCAATGTTTAATCAGTACTGCGCTATAATAATGCTAAAGTAGACATTCAGTGATTTATTTGTATTTTTAATAATTTATATATATATATATATATATATATATATATATATATATATATATATATATATATAGGTGTTTCAAGGGAGAGGATAGCAAAGATGTATATATTTAGTACATTTATGTGTTACCCCATTTTAGTGATGAACAAGGTGTAACTTTTATATTTTTTTAACTGAATTTTGTGATGTGGTACTGTCTGGTATTGATGCCTATCTTTGAACAAAAGCCACCTGTGGTATCCTGGACTTAGGAGAAGGACTGTATCATCATCCACTGTAACAAATTGGTTATTCACACACTTCTCATCTTAACATGAATTCTTATCTGGACTAAATTGTGATCTGTTGGTCCTTAGTGCTTGCTTCAGTGAGTCAGTTGCCAGATGTGAGTGTATAGCATTAATGTTGAGAACTAGCTACAGTGATGAATGCCATGTGGTACACAGAAGGTCTAGAGAGAGGAGCTTTGTATGTTAGAACCTATCTTTTTCGGTATGTTATTAAGGTTGCTGACATGATGTGATGTCTAGAGTGGTAGAATGTACTGTGTAATAGAAAACTGTATGTCTAGAGCTTCTGGAAGTATGTTGGCTCAACTAGGTCTTCCTGGTATTCTTTCTTCAGAAGAAATCTGATATGAAATGGAAAAGCTGTGGATCCCAAAATCTGACTTACTCCTTACTGCAACTGAGTGACCTGGACCTGACCTTTACTCCTACTGCAGCTAAGTGACATGGACCTGACCCTTACTCCTTACTCCTTACTGCAGCTAAGTGACATGGACCTGACCCTTACTCCTTACTGCAGCTAAGTGACATGGACCTGACCCTATCAAAAGCTGTGGAGATATCCAGAGCTAGTGAAATTAATAGTAAAAGTTAAAAGCCTTAGCTGATAAGGAGGTGTGTAAACAAATAGGAGTTCTGTAATAAGGCAAAAATGAATAAAATGCAGGATATGTTGTCAAAGAAGCTGTTCTCTCTCCTGTGCAGGATATGTCCTAGAAAAGGCAATTTTTTTAAGAAGTACAAAAGTTTGTTTGTTAACCAGGTTGGTCCAACTGAGCTGAAGCCCATTTCATTGA
>NC_056728.1:754990632-755023039 GCF_019279795.1 Protopterus annectens | reverse complement strand
TGGGCCCTTTTCTTATTAAAACAATTTTTTTTTGGCCGGGGCTTTTTAAAAATTTTTTTTTTTGGGCGGTTAAAAGGAAAACTTGACCTTTTTAATCGGGGCCCCAAAAGGGGTAAGGGAATTGCCTTAAAGGGGTTTTTCCACTTGATGTAAGTATCACATGAGAGTAGAAGTAAAACCAACATGTTGAGGCTATACTCTCCAGCAGCCCTATCCTGTGTGCATGCGCCTGTCACTACATATAGATGTTCTGCAAATTCCACCAGTAAGTCTCTTGCCAGTCCGAAGATGCCATAATTCCAACTAAATGGAAACCTCACACTTCTGCATATTATGCAGACTTTCCACTGAATGTGGCCACCATATCCTGTTGGTTTGGCCAAACTGAAGAAAATACTGCCAGGGACCACCACGGTAAGTAGAGATGAATTTATTTTGAGACAGAACAAGTGCTTTCACGCATTAATATGCGCTTCATCAGGTTACAAATTACACAAAAAATGAGCTCACTTTATATAGTAAAAACAGGTTCAATCAAAACCAATTATCAAATTTTTCAATTAATTAATTAAACATAATTGTTAAAAAGGGAAACACCCATTTTCAGCATCATCTCAGTTAGCAAGTTAAATACTAAGTTGTAAACACGATGGACATTTTTCACCATTTTAAAACAATTCTAGACATGTAATGTGCAGTGTCAAGGCTTCCATAATCTGTAAAGCCGCTAATATCTATCTTTATATTAAAGCATAACCACTTCATGTAGCATATCACATTTAAATAATATAGCTTCTTGCTCTGGATAATGCATATTATATTACTTAAAATAAAACAAGCTAAGCTAGTTGTCATGAGCTGATAAACAACTTACATCTCCTAAATAATGCACGATGTGTTGTTCTGCACAACACTACCTGGACCCATTGTCCATTGTAAATCAGAACAACTGATAGTTTTTGTGATTTTACTTTTTTTGCAATTAATTAGGTCCATAGAAATTAAAATAAACAAATTTAAAAACAGCAGTATTGTTATAACGTATAATATACTGCATATTCATATCTCAATCACCTCTTATATAGCGCTTACCGGGGAAGGTATTCGCTACCCATACTGGTCTAAATATAACACCATAAACTTATTTTTAAAAAATAATAAATCACCACATTCCAGTACTGCTCCAAATGTATAATGAGCTAAACCTGTTAACAGAAATAAGTCAGGACGAGACAGCTCACGGTTGTTATTATAGTTATTCTTCGTGCAACTAGTTGGATCTATAAAGGACGAGTAACATAAAAGCTTATTATAACTGTAGCATATAAATGCTATATAATTTATATCTTGGTCACATCTAAGTGTGACACTTACTATAAAGGTCATCAATAATCATAAAATATTATGAGATAGTAATTAAAAGCAACCTTAAATTTTGCTAAATGATGTTAATACCATCAAAAACTATTCCTATATACGACTAAATCATAAGCATAGTAATAATAATAACGCTTACGAATTAAAAATGCATATCATTTATTAAGATAATATAGCAGCGGATGTTTATGTCTGTATTAAAGCAACGACATAGTATGCCAAAGAAAAACAAAACAAAAACAGATACTATTTGTATGGTATAAGCATCAAAATTTGTCTTAAGCCGACATTCATTTATATTTATATATATTCCGCCTTATTTATGGAACTCGAACTTATAAACAAGGGGGCTAAAAGTATGCTTATTTTAATCATAGACATCGCTGTGATAAATAGTACCTAACATTATACCTATTTATTCAGTGTTAACCATATACATACTTTTATTTGAACCTATAGCCTCGTTCATAATAAGAACGAAGTCTATCTTATGGAGCGTATAAGAAATAAATAGACTGCGGCCATTGCTTAGTAAACCAAAAATTTTTTCACCCCATAAGAATCTATGCTAAAGCTGATGATTCA
The DNA here is from genome assembly GCF_019279795.1 of Protopterus annectens. Lineage (NCBI taxonomy): Eukaryota > Metazoa > Chordata > Ceratodontiformes > Protopteridae > Protopterus > Protopterus annectens. The sequence goes on along the minus strand of NC_056728.1, from coordinate 755,021,077 downwards.
ACTTCCCGGTATGAATAGTGTGTCTTGTCCGGGTTTTATGGTCACAGACATAATATATATGAAAGTAGTCCCTTATTTATCTATATAAGCAACAAAAAGAAGTGTTAAGTCAGTATTCAATACACATGACTATTTACTGGAATTGTCAAAATTAAAGCAAACTAAAACTTTAATATACAGTAGTGTTGAAATCTGCAGTCACTAGCCTTAAATAAGTGGTGACATAAATGCAAGACACTTGGGCAAGAACAAATATCAGGTGACCACTAGATAGTATTTAGGTCATATATATATAGGTATATAAACAAAGACAAAGATGAAACCTATTGTAATGTACCTGGTACTATAGTACTATCTTAACTCCAGTATCTCTTAGTAAGATTAGTAGAGAATTAACTCACCAGACTGGAATAATTATGCATTTTCAAGGGACTTCCTTTGAAGTATTTATCTAGCTGGAGTATAACCATAAGTCTAGCTATACCATTAGCTAAACATCTTATTATGATTCAGATATACTACAAATATGTATATGATGCCAGATCTATTATATAATCACTAAAATATTATGAGGTCTTAGAACGATCCTAATAAAGCAGGATATATTAATGGCAGTATTGAGCCCTGGTGGTACATGTGCTTTTAATCTTAAGATCCATTTGAGCTCAAACATTTCAATGGTACCAATATGATCTCCCTCTCTCCTATTTTGATTAATAATTTGTAATACTTGAAAACTAAACCTGTGTCCAGGATTTTCATTGCAATGTAACGCCAATGCACTAGTTGTATTACCCTTTCTGATATCAGACATGATTATAAGCCCGATCTCTAAGCCTTCGGGAAGTCATGCCTACATAGTAACTGTCACATTTATCACATTTTGCTAGATAAATGACATTTTGAGTATTACAAGTTGCATAGAAAGTGGCCCTAAAGTTAAATTTAATGCCCAAGGCCCTAAGGTCCTGTTCCCTACTTATGAATGCACATATGGAGCATCTGCCACATGCATATGTGCCCGTCTTTATCTGGGTCTCAATATCAGTTTTTTTCATCTCATGTTTGTCTTTGCATAATAGCCTCTTTAGATTCATACAATTATTGAATCTAAAGCTAGGCTTGTTGCCTAATAATGTATGAAAATAAGGCTCAGATAGTAGAATTTTCCAATTCCCCTTTATAATTTTAGTAAGTTGCTCAACATCACTAGTGTATTTAATATCATACTTAATTTTACCATTTCTCTCAGCATCATGTTTTACTTTCCCTCTATAAATATCTGGGACAACATTATTTATGACTGACTTTATTACATCATTAATCAAATTCATAGGATATCCTCTATCTAAGAAGAAATCCTTCTGTTGCTCAATCAAGCATAATGCATCCTGTCTATCTGTACATATTCTTAGTATCCTATTAATCTGCCCTTTTATAATATTACGGAAGATATGCCGCGGATGCATACTACTATAGTGGAGGATACTGTTTCTCCAACAAGACTTACGATATAAGGTGGTAGTAAGGCAATTGCCGTCCTTTTTTACTATAGAAATATCCAGGAAGTTAGCCTTAACTAAAGAGTATTCATAGGTGAACGTTAGGAATGATGTTGTGCTGTTCATATAGCCTACAAACTCTTCCAGCTCTTCTATACTGCCATTCCATAATAAAATAACGTCATCTACAAAGCGTCTGTAGATAACTATTTTAGCAAATCTGGAATCATTAAAGACATTCTCCTTTTCCCATCTATGGACAACCAGGTTGGCATATCGTTGCACAGGGAGTGCCCATGGCAACTCCCCATGTTTGCGCATATGTCACCTCATTGAACAGGAAGACATTATTGTTTAGAACCAAGTCCAAGAGACAGCAAATGTTCATAATCTCGTTGCTATCTATGGTTCTTTGTTCAACTAGATGAAACCTAATCGCATCCAGTCCATATTCATTAGGGATACTAGTGAATAGACTTTTTATGTCCAGAGTAACTAGTAGTGTATTAGCATTAAGATTGTCAATTACCACATCTTGTTTCAGGTCTTCTAGTAAGTCATAAGAATTTTTAAGAATGGTCGGTATTTCTTTAGTCAACGACCCCAGCTTAGATTGTATGTATAAGGATGCATTCTCGGTGACCCAATGGTCACCCGATACTATGGGTCGTAGTGGTGGGGGTAATTCGCCCTTATGTAATTTTGGCAAGCCCTTTATGACTGGTATGAGAGGTGACTCTACCTTCAAAAAATCATACAATGATTTATCTATTGATCTTGTCATAAGCATATCATATAGCGTATCATGTACGTAATTAATTATAGATGTAACTTTAAATTTATCAATGACTTTGTAAGCTTTTTCGTCATTGAGCATTGCATTCATTAGTTGGTCATAAAAGCTTTTATCAAGGGCGACAATCCCCCCTCCCTTATCCGCTGGCTTGAATACAACATCCTTGTTGCTAGTCAGGGCATCTAGAGACTGTTTCTGTTCTTTATTCAAATTTATGAAGATGTTATTATGTTTACCACACTCATAGTAACTATAGAAGTCCTGCTCACATGTGCGCATAAAGCAATCTATGGTTGGTGTCAATGGGGGTATAAACGTACTTCTTCTTTTATATGCTATCACATTACAGGCTGAGGTACGGCTGTCTGATGAGTCATCTTTAAACAACATTTTGAGGGATAATTTCCTTGCAAACAAACGTAGACTTATCAGAGTGTCAGACAACACACTATGGCAAGAAGGTATAAAAGATAACCCTCTATTTATTAATGATTGTTCCTCTAATGAAAACGATCTATTTGTCAAATTAAAAAATAGAGAGTTCAATTCTTCGTTCTTCTTCTCCGCTCTGGTGTTTCTTCCGAAAGTTTTCTTTTCCCTCTTCCCCTGCTCCCCGAGTGTGTGCGTGTCGTATCCTTGTAGGGGAGTGGGAAGTTTAAAGGCATGGGTATGCTGAGAGTGTTATTTTTACTATGAGTTTTTGGTTTGGCACCTGAGCTTTCTGATGTGCACAAGCCAAGCTGGTTGCACGGTAAAGACAAAATAGGTGTGTTAGAGGCAACAGGCTCATGATTATCAGTGTCATCCATTTGTGTGGAAGGGACTGGTCTGTTGCTTAAAGGTTCTTTCAAAGTAGTAACTGTGCCTTCATTGGCTATGTTCGTGGTTGGTGAAGAATGGGTTGCATGAGCATAAGTTTGTAAGCTGGCTCTAGGCCATACGAAAATCCGCCCTGTTTGAAAATCTTCACAATCTCGTTTAAGTTTCTTAATTTTCACTTGCTCTAACTTATTACTGTACAACATTAACTGTCTGTTCATAGACTGTATTTTAGAAATACAGAACTCAGTCTTAAAATTTGCAGTTAAAAAATCATATTGTTCCTCTACCTTAGCCAATAGTTCCTTCGACAGGTGTAAAGTACTCCAACAAAAGCTTTATATATTGATTCCCAAAGTCAATATTCAACTGTTGCCACTTACGAAGCAAATCAGGATGACTGTCCCCGTAACTTGGCATGCATAGGACACGCATACCTCGGGGAATGACTTTGAAATGTAGACATGCCTGGAGATGTCTTCTTTGCTAGACAAACCTATGCAGTCGGTACATGTCATTTTCCAGAGTTCTCAAATATCCAAAAAAGTCATGCAAATTCTCACTATTCGTTGAAGTATTATCCAGAATCTCTTGGCTGGTATCTAGCCGCAAAAGTGGATTATCTTGTTGATAAAATAAAGAATTCCAACTGTCAGTTCGCATAATACCTGTTGGGTTATAATCCAACTCAATATTCGGCACATCCATCGTGTGAGGAACGGCTAAGTAAATCAAGAGGAATACCAGCAGCAGAAGGAAGAAGCCGATCATCCAAAGGTTCCGTGCACCAGGTGAAGAAGTAGACTGAAGAAAATACTGCCAGGAACCACCACGGTAAGTAGAGATGAATTTATTTTGAGACAGAACAAGCGCTTTCACGCATTAATATGCGCTTCATCAGGTTACAAATTATACAAAAAATGAGCTCACTTTATATAGTAAAAACAGGTTCAATCAAAACCAATTATCAAATTTTTCAATTAATTAATTAAACATAATTGTTAAAAAGGGAAACACCCATTTTCAGCATCATCTCAGTTAGCAAGTTATATGCTAAGTTGTAAACACGATGGACATTTTTTCACCATTTTAAAACAATTCTAAACATGTAATATGCAGTGTCAAGGCTTCATAATCTGTAAAGCCGCTAATATCTATCTTTATATTAAAGCATAACCACTTCATGTAGCATATCACATTTAAATAATATAGCTTCTTGCTCTGGATAATGCATATTATATTACTTAAAATAAAACAAGCTAAGCTAGTTGTCATGAGCTGATAAACAACTTACATCTCCTAAATAATGCACGATGTGTTGTTCTGCACAACACTACCTGGACCCATTGTCCATTGTAAATCAGAACAACTGATAGTTTTTGTGATTTTACTTGCAAAAATTTATTGCATGTAATCATTACATGAATATATAATGCTGTCTTGAGAGAGCTTCAAAAAAGATTGCTTTTATATTTCTAATTTATCCACCTGTTGCATTAAAAAAAGCCCCTCTTATTTTCTTTATGTGATCTTGGAAAGATAATGCGAAAGGCTCTCCTTTCATACTAGTAAAACATTCTTTGCCTCCCTTTCATGTCTGCCTGCTAGCTGTACGCTGTAGTGCCTAGAGCTTTAACTATCTCTTTCCAGATTCAATACCTAGAATTGACCTGTAAAGTAGCTGTATGTGAATAAAACACATTCACATTTACTTTTTTAAATAAACAGTGTTGCAGAGTTCACCATTTTAGTTGTCATTTTGATAAGGTGTTCTGTAGCAGTGCACACTTTCCTAATCTGGGCCTTTCTTATTAAACAGTGCCGCATAACTTGGCGTTCAGACTTGACCATTAATCTGGGCAGTGTAAGAATTGCCTTACGATCACTGATGTAAGTATCACATGAGAGTAGAAGTAAAACCAACATGTTGAGGCTATACTCTCCAGCAGCCCTATCCTGTGTGCATGCGCCTGTCACTACATATAGATGTTCTGCAAATTCCACCAGTAAGTCTCTTGCCAGTCCGAAGATGCCATAATTCCAACTAAATGGAAACCTCACACTTCTGCATATTATGCAGACTTTCCACTGAATGTGGCCACCATATCCTGTTGGTTTGGCCAAACTGGGAAGTCCATAAGGCAGACACTGCAATATGGCAGTCTTAAAAAAGCTTCCTAGTAATTGACTGTGTTGTCCATAAAACAAACGCAAACCTCACTGGACTTGCAGAGCTTTTAACAGTGTCTTGCCTGGGTGAGCCAAAAATCAAGGGCATCTCAACTAGATTAAAAAAGAATCAAGCCAAGTAGGACTTGATTGTTCATGTTGGAGTGAGCAGTCTAAAATGTCCTCCCACTTGAGTATGCAGTGGCACATGCCAAGTCATTTGTTTAGCCGAATTTTTCCCATTACTTCATGGCAGCAAAGTATTACAATAAACTTGTCAGTAGCCAAGGACATGATATGGGCCTTGGGTGTTTCGCAGCCTGAAGTGAGATAATGCAGTCAGCCATAATGCTCTGCATCTGTTAAGGCTTTACCTTTCCTCCCAGTACAGTAAAAGTAGTGAATTTTCCATCTGATTTAATGCTTTCAAATTCTAAGGCAAAAAGTAAAAACTGCACAAGATGTCCGAGGTAAAGGTGGCTTTACTATATGCAAGATAACTCTGCAATAAATTTGGTGATTTTTTAGAAACGGTGTTCCCTTTTGAATATTTGTGCTGTTATGGACGTGTGGTTTTAATGGTTCAAATTTATATCCCTTGAGTGCAGTATTGTTGATATCTGATGGGACAGGTAGGAGTGCTTAAAAAAATATTAAAAGCTAAGAATTTAACTCGACTAGTCTGCTACCCCCCCCGGGTATAAAAGTTCCCGGCAACTTGGCCTTCTTTGGGGAGACACGTAGCACATTATACATTTCCATCATTTTGAAAATATTAATCCAAGGAGTCCCAAGTAATTTGATTAACTTTAAACACCTTTCACTCTGTATCCATTTAACACTAAGGGGATACAACAGAAATGTTACTACTCTGTTTAACTGGAAGTATAACTTAATGTAAACCAATGGAGCTTTTCTCCCCGGGCCTCTGCTGAAAATGGCTACTGCTCAGTTGGAATTTCTCGGTAAACAAAAATTAATATCATTTTTATTTCAACATCAAGTAACTGGTTTTAGATTACTTAGATGTTGCAAAAGAACCCTCAATTTCAGTGCACAAATCCATGCTGCTTTCCAAGAAAAAAGTCTAAAACCATTTTTATGTCTGTGGCTCTGTTTTTGAAGTGCGGCATTAAATTAACTAACTTGCTATTAATTGTTTCCATTACTAAGCTTCAGTTGTATCTGAACTAATTAACATTTATGTATTTCCCTCCCTTCGAGAACAGAAGAAACTAAGATTTAGGACGTTTTCTTGGAAATATTTGCATGAATATTTTTATACCCAAGTAGACTCCAGATAATTTTTCCTCCAATAGACTGCAAATGTTGGAGGTATGACAGGGGAAAAAAGAGGTACTTGGGAACATATTTTCTAGGATTGGGGTTAGTTGGCAGACTTTAAGAATTCCCTGCAGGATGCACTGTTGAAGATGCTGGGTGGGAGGATTGGTGTGATGTGGGGGATGATTTTTCTGAGCTGTGATGCAGTTTGGAATTGCCTAGACATGGTAAGGCCTTGCTGTGTTTAATTATGGTGGCTGCCAAAAAAGCAGTTGTTAGAAAATGGAAATCAAAATCTATACCAGCTGTGTTTAGAAGTAGTGAATATAGTAACAGAGGTAAAACAACTGGAATTGAGATCTTAAGAAAAGGGTAGGAGCAAACTACATAGGAAAAAATGGGAATTGAGGAACAATACATACATGGGAGGAATGAGGTTTAAAAGGCAGGACTTAAATGAGCCATGTAATGTTTGACTGAAAATGACTGGGTAGATTATAAGTGATGTATAATGTCTGCGGCTGGGAGTGTCAGTATGATTTTTGTGATGTAAAATGCTTACCACTAGGATTGTGTCTGTGTGGTTTTCATTCATATATGTATGATTGCTTATGTCGTGATTTAATAAAGATGTTTTTTGTTTAAAAAGGGGGGGGGCAAGAACTGAATGATTATTGGGATTTTTTTGTGTAAAATTAAGGCTGAATATTGCTGTGAAAATTTGACATTTGTTACTATTGTTGATGTGGATTTGTTTTCTGTTATTCCCCATGATGGATTGTTATGGTTGGAGGAAGCTCTCAGAAGACAGGATGGGGTAACTGACGACATTTTTATTTGTTTGGAACTTGCTGAACTAGTATTGAAAAATAATTTATTTTTTTGAAGGAGAGTTTTTCAAGCAGGAACGTAGTGTAGCAATGGGGACCAGTTGTGCCCCCACTTATGCTAACATTATTTTGGCTACATGGGAGTACAAGTACATTATGTATAGCAGATTTGCCAGTTTTTGGACAATGTATAGCCGATACTTGGACAATATTTGTTTGTTCTGTATTGACAGCTTGATTAAACTGGATGAATTTGTACTATAAATTTCCCAAACCACCTAATTTTTTAAATTTACCTACCAGAGTACAAGTGATAGCATGGACTACCTAGATGTTTCCTTAAAGACCAGTTCAGGATTTAAGTTTTCCGTATACAGGAAAGGGACTGTTTCTAATTTTTTGTTATATGTTGGTACTGGGCTATCTGCCCGAAGGCATATATTAGCCCAGCCACGTTGTGCGGTATTCACCGCCCCTTTAGTAGTTCCCTAGACCCTTGTACTAGCAGCTAGTACCCTTGGCCCCTATCTAGTAGTGCTGTTGGTGTGATCCCCGGTGAGAACTTTCTGTTACCCATCCACTCATCAAGGTTCCTCTTGAAGAGTGATGGTGAGGGGCTCTGTCTTATGTAGATCGTGACCCTGTTCCATAGTAAGGGAAGTCTCTGCAAAGGGAATCTATCCCTCCAGCATGTTCTATTCAATGTTGTGTTGAGGTTTATATCCCTAGAGCGTGTAGCTCGAGTCGATTTGGTTTTGCTAAGATGGAGCATGTTCAACAATTCTGGGTAACCATTCTTATTCTGCCTTGCCTCAATAAAACGCTGTTTCATTGCTCCTGTTCCAGTTTTTTTTTTTTTTTTTGTTTACTTATTTTTGCTGAATCCGTTGGTGTTTGTGAGAGGTTCGTTGTGTTTTTCGACCATGGAGGATGCAAACCATGGTGGGAACCAGGGTGAAGGTTCTCGTGACTTGGTGATCGGTGAATTCTGCGAAATTGCAGGTCGGCTCACACAGTTTGTGGACATTGACTCCTGTAGGACAGGGACTGTCGGTCCTGCTCTCTAACTTTTCTGGAGCTTCGGTTCCCTGTAAACAGGAGGTTTCACGGGGACATTCACAACCCAGGGATTTAGCTTACCTTGTTTACTTGTTATTTTTACTGTAACCGTTGGTGTTTGTGAGAGGTTCATTGAATGATTTATGTTGCTTATGTTATATGATATAGCAATATATGTGAAGAATGTTTGTTAATGCGTTAATACAGTTTGGTTACTTTTGTATAAATGTAAATTCATGTAAGTTTGCCTATGTCACAAGTGATTAATTCAATAAACGTGTGTTTAAAAAGTAAGTAAAAGCATTAAATTGTTGGTTCATGGGGTTACTCATCTCTTCCAGTATTACCAGTGGTATCTCTCGGAGCTCTTTAATGGTGTGACTTTTGGGGTCTGTCGGATTAGAAAAATGGGGAAACTGGCTGTGGATTAAGTATGTTGGCAATTGCAGATATACTTGTGGGGGGGGGGTGCCAAATTCCTCTAGATAGGCTACAAAAATATACACTTCTTGTAGTAGTAATGATCTTGACTTTTAATTCCAGCAAATATAGCTTTATAAGACAAGGGATATATATTTGTGTTAGAAAAATACATGGTCAGATCTTTTAAACAATCCCCCCATTAAATATTCAGATGTGTAAATTCTGACTACTCTGCATCTAAGTCTGCAGAGCATATTTTGAAGAGCATCTCTAGGTTTTGTGTGCTTTCTTTTATTGTTAAGTTACTTTTCTGTAACTTTGGAGTGCACTATCTTTTTATTGTAGTAGCAGCTTAAGTCTATATTTTCAAAATTTTATAGGTTAAGCCATAGCTCTTTAACTTGGCCACCTTTTCGGTTGTCGACCAAAGATGTGTGTTTTTAGACACCTCACATCCTGGTGTCGCCATAGCCCCAGGGTGCATTTAGGGAACACTGAGGTGAGCCTGAGCTCTCAAGCTGGTCTTGGGCCATCTTTTATGTGGAGCCGGTCGGCTCCGACCAAGATGTGAACAACTCCTGCGCGCAGGTGCAGGCCCCTGGCACCCTCACTGCTCCTGGGACTCAAACTCCGCTTCAGGAACCTGTGGCACCCCCTCTAACTCCTGGGATCTGAGAAGCACCACAAGCGGCGGTCGAGACTGGCAAAGCGGCGAGGAGAGGGACTCCTGGCGGGTCTGGCGGCTCTCTGTTTGTCATTGAGTCTCCTCCTCCGCTTCCCGGTCCCTGTAGCGCTTCTCACGGGTCTGAGGAGGAGGGGCAAATCTCCGTCGGCCGCTCGAGCCTAGCATGTTCGGCCTACCTCGGTAGCCTCGTGAGGAGATCTACCCATAACCTTTTCTACGAGCTGATCTCCGCGGATGCGCCTCAAGCATCATTCCCAGCCTACCTTGGGAGTGCTCTTGCCTCCCCTCGGGGAGCCTGAAGCCACCTCCCCCCTCCGATGGCTCTCCCTCCGACCAGCTATCGGTTGGCGGGAGCAACTGAGCGAGCAGCCGGGCGGGAGAGGTGGAGCCGATATTTCCGGGGTGCCGAGGAAACCCCCTGCCCGAGGAGGACGGATCGGACCCGATCTCGGAGAGGAGATCGACGCCCGATCGGGGGATCAGTACTCGCCGGCGCCGTCCAGAGCCGGGCGCACTATCGCCCTCGAGCAACTTCTGCCCGGCTCGATCCGGATCGAGGCGATCGGCCGGATCCGGTGGTGGGGTAAAACCCGCCCGACCGGGAGACCAGGTCGGCCCCTGGTTGAGGTCGGATCCCCGAGCCACTTGCCGGCTCCGTTTCTGTCTCCCTCTGCATCCTCGGATCCTTGTACCCCGGAGCCAGGCCGATCCCCCACCGATCTCCCCCTCGCACCATGGGGCAAATGGCTGTTCGAGAGACTGGCTCTGCTTTTGATGTGAGGGACTCTTCTGAGTTCGCCCGATGCAAAGGAACTGCAATGGGCCCCGAGTCTCTCCATGAAGACTCTCTTGGAGGAAACACCATCTCCCCACGCTCACCCGGATTGGCTCCCGGTTTGGCCATGACTGTCAATTTTCTATTGGGGGGGAGGAAATACCAGTCCTAGGAGGGGCGTCTCGTGTTTTTGAGGAGCGACCGAGGAGAGTTGACACTCCCGGAGGGTGTCCCCTGCCGACCCCTGTTGGACCTTATTACCTTCAGAGTCACCTGCAGAACGGGGCCTGCGTGTTCGCCAATTCCCCAAAGACCTTGGGGGATCCTTAGCCAGCCCTCCGACCCAGGACCCATTTGTGGTAGGGGCCGAACGGGCCTGCCTGGTTGATGGTGGCAACAACCGAACTGGCTCAGGGACCTTTCCCTCTGATAGGTCCCGTGAGCAGCCCACCGGTGATGGTTGGCAGGCCGGATGGAAAGAGGGAGCCTTCACCATTAGAGGCTGAACAACCCCCAGCTATCAGGGGCCTTCCTGATGATGACCCAGTTTGTGGCGCTGCATTATTGAGGGAGATCCATTCCGAGGAGGACAGACCGGTGCGCACTCCCAGTCGGATGATGGACTTAATGGCCATGTTCTGCTTCTATCGGCTACTCTCTGTGCTACGGGCTCCGCTAGAGCCTGGGAGTCCCACCACTGGGAGCTAGGCGATCAGGCTCACAGGACTTTCCACTGGCTGCCACAGGCCTACACGGGCGATGGTTGCGGCAGCCAACGACGAGCATCGCTAGACTCCCATGCCACGTCTTTTCTGCTTAGACCGGCGGGGGTGAGGAAGGCGATCGCCAGGCGTCGGGTTCTGCTTCTCGTTTTCCAGAGGCCTATAGCCCAGGAGAGCGAGGGTCAGAAGAAGATGTGTCTCGAAGATGCAAGACAGAAGTCCCAGCCTGCTCCGGCCAACCAGTCCAGAATTGGCAGAGGAGGCAGAGAGAGGGCTGAGGAGGAGAGGCAGAGGGCTCAGAAGGGGGAACCAAAAGGGCCTTTCGGTCAGCGACCCGGCGCCAGCAGTCCCAGCTCGTCTGACAACCAGTCTTCCTACTCTTCAGGCGGTGGGAGGAACACCTAACCCTAGGAGGCAGAGGGGCTCAGAATTCGGGGGTTCTCTCGGACCTCTGAACGATCGCGCATTCCTTTCCTCTTTCTTCCCCGACTGAAGTCCCTCCCAGGCGGTACCACCGGTGCCCACCTAGAGCACTTTGCTTGAAGTGGCATCGGACCGCTGGGTTCTCCAAATCCAGCTTTCACCCCAGAAATTGACCATCAGGGTTCTCCTCATTATTCCCAGATTCCACAAAAGAGTCTTTTAAAAAGGACCAAGGCTAGACCTGGCCATCTTGAATCTCTCAGTAAGAAGAAAATTCCCCCAAAAGACTGAATTTCGCATTCTCCTCCTTCAAGGAGAGGCCACTGGGGGCTCCATAGATCTCATCTAGACCTCTGCCACCACATCCCTGGCGACCTACCACAACTCCTATCACCAATCCATTCTCCCTGGGAGGGAGAAGGCCACTGGATGTGTCCTTCCCTTTGGTCAGTCCAGCGAGATTCCTTCCCCAATTCCCAGGTACCTCCAGTGGGTTTCCCCACCTGAGGCTCGGACCCAGTGCCCACCTTTCCCTACCTGGGCGACTGGCTCCCAGCCCCCCCCACCTTTACATCTACTTCTCTGCCCCAAGGCTCCTTTGAGGCTCCTTCCTTGCTCCCCTGGACTCCAGGCATGGGCATTCCATTACAAGGCATCTAAATACAAACATTACAGACTTCATAGGGCCAGACTATAGGGGAGGACAATGAAGTCCCTTACACAAACCCAGCACCACACAAATCTGCAGCTCCAGACTAGACAGCCATTCCAGCTTCATTTTCTGTTCCAGCGGAGTTGGTATTTCTGCATCTAGGGTCCATGGCAAGCCGAGGATCCATACTTCTTCCTCTTGCCAGGCTCACTATCCTCAGTCCATGTGGGCTCTTGGTACAGTGGTCATACCTTGCTCTCCCCATACATGCATCCATAGCTGCTTTCTCCCATTGCAAGCGGTCATAATTTTGCTCTCCCCATGCATCATCCCATAGCAGTGCATATCAGGTTGCGGCCCCTCTACGCCAGGTGTGACCACTCAGGGCGCCTCCAGGGTCGCCGCGGGCACTGAGCGGAGGGCACAAGGCGTGCGGACCCACAGTCCAAGGCTGCATTGGGGTGATTCAGAGACCTTGCATATCAATGTTCTAGAGATGAGCGCAGTGCTCCTTTCCGTTGCTAGCACTTCAGGACTTTCTCCCCTTAGGAACAATTGCGATTCAATGGGACAATATGTCTGTTGTCTGAGGTACATCAACAAGCATGGGGAGGAAGTACAACCATCAAGGGGAATGGGCAATCTCCACCAATGAATTCTCCCTTGTAGCGCATTTTCGGCACATTCAACATCCTAAGCGGACAAGCTCAGACATCATATCGGTCGCCCATCACAGGTGGTCTACTCCAATTGTCAAGTCAACTAGCAGCCCCCATATAGCGTGCAGTGGATTGTCCGGAATGAATCTTTGCTGCTTCTCCCTCAAACACTCATGATCTTTTTTTTTTTAAGCTTTAATACCTCCTCCCGGGATACCCCAAGAATACCTCCTGGTGCATGCCAAGCCCCCTGGTCTATGCCTATGCCTCCACCCTTGCCTCTGATGCTGCAAGTCTGATCTCGCAGCTACCGCAGAAAGCTTCTCGGAATGATTCTCATTGTGCTCCATTCTGGCCTTTCCTTCCCTGGGATCCCCCTTCCTAAAAGGTCTCCTCGGTGAATCCTCCTTGGATTCTGGATCCCATCCTGGTCTGATATCCCATCCATCCTATCTTCTCCTCAACAGCCTTCAAACTGGAAGCTGACACGGCGGCTCCACTCAGTTCCTTGATAAGGATCGGGTATTTCTTCATGGTAAAGGCTATTTTGGTGGTGACTCGCGGCAACCATCCACTAGAAAGGTTTACGGAAACAAATGGAAGCGTTCTCTGTGTGTGAGGGGTGGCTTGAGCCCCGGTCCCCTTCCGCGGTTCCTCTTTTGTAGTGTCTGATTTTTCTAACCTCTCTTTTTAATGATGGGCAGTTCAGTTCACTAGTCAAAGTTTCACTGGCAATTTCTCACTATCACATTGGGTCAGATTCTAACCCTCTTATGTCAGCAAATTGTGTACAAAACATTCTTAAAAGGTACTTTCCTTCTTAGGCCCCCTAAAACAAAGGTCCCCTCCTTGGGACCTCTTTTGGTCCTACAGGCCTTGACTGCTCCTCCCCTTTCGGAGCCAGGCTCTGGTGGATCTCAAATTTTTGTCCTACAAGACAGCCTTTTTGGTAGCCATTACATCAGCCATTGTTCCTGGGAGACAGTTATTTTCAGACCCTTGATTTGATCATCTTTTAAATAAGATGATGCCATAACCTTAGAACAGGGTACCTGATAGAACTTTAAAGTACAGTTGTTGACTAGAAAGTTCATTGGTCAGAATATGTAAAATAATCAAAAGCTTCAGAGATTTGGACACTAAAGTCATAGGGAATACACTTTTTATGTACAACTTTTTTGCTCCCCTGTCAAACTATCTAGATCATGTCTGTTACTGTAGTAATAGTTTTTTATACTTGCTCATTAAATCAGTTCATTTAATACAGCACCGCTTATTTCCCCCATGCCACACTACCGGTATTGCAGAATAGCACTTGGACCATGTTGACGTCTGTAAAGCATCTTGCTGATAGAATTTTATTTTGGATATTACAGAATAGTACGTAAAGAATTGCCACCATTTTCCTGTACATTACTCCTAAACAGTATATTGTATCATATCTTTTAAACTTGCAAACCTAAAGTAAAATATTCCTCTTGTCTAACTGAAAAATGTAGACCATGAAGAAATGGTCTGTGGTGAATGCCCTGAATTTGGCATAGGATCACTACTTTATGGATCTTGGTGCTTAATAGAGATGATGGGTATGCTTAAGTTGGAAGAGGAGGGGAGGATCAGTGGCTCTGGGTGGCCACATCTGAAATTCTGGGATAACACCTCATGCAGGTGAGTGGGGGGGAAGAGTGTTGAAATGCAGGTGAGTGGGGGGAAGAGTGTTGAACAGAGTTCAATTCTCCCCAGGTGGAAATGGGTAGCCCCCTTGTCTGCATGTTTTGAAGGATCATGCATAACATTGGGCATGATGCTTAAGGCAGTCTATCTACATGTTTGTTCCAAGGGAGGGGAGTTGAGACATGCACAATGTCCATAGCAGTTGTCAGCATACCAGTGCAGATGCAAACTCTCTGATTTCCCTCAAGATTACTCCCTCTCTTGAGGGATGCAATTCCATAAGAGTGTTTGAAGGGATCCCCATCACTGAGGGCTTGATGGCTTGCTTTGGGGGGGGGGGGGGTGTAAGTTGTACAGAAAAACTGCTCACTTTATTTTGCTTCTTTAAAAAAAAAAAAAAAAAAAAAAAAAAGGCATTCCTGTGAGCAGCAAGACTCTTACTGAAAAGGTTTCCCTGAAGCATTTACAGTATACCCATAAGAGTAACTGTGAATGAAAAATGAAATTTATCTTTACATTAACAGTACAAGTAACACAGAGGCTTTTAGTGTTGTGGAGGTAGTCGTGGTGGAGTTAAGGACCCCCATTGCATCAGTCAAACACGTGCATGCTTGACTGTGTGCAGAGTGCTGAATAATGTAGTGGCTCAAAGTTTCCTTTTTAGTTCATCCAATTTATGTATGTATTTTTTGTACTCTAAAAAGTGAGATTTCTATTCTAAAATCAGATTTAATATGTTGTGGCTGACACATTGTGCCCAGAGGCATCAACCTTGAGTGCTTACTGTCAATTTCAGCTTCTTATCTGACTACATTTCAAGAAAGTGAAAACATTCACTTGTCAGTGTTATGCACCTCCAGATTGAAAAAAGGACCTTATCCAGTGTGTGTTGGCGTGTTATAGACAATAGACATTTTGCAAAGCTTTTTGTATTTCATAGTCTGAGCAGTCTTGGAGCCTAAGGTATGATTAGTGGGGTGGAGGGGTTCTTTAGAAATGCCTGTCTTAAGAGATTGACAGTTTCTGCAAATGCTTGCACTCTTACTTGCTTGGAGCTATCCTCTCCACTTAAGTGCCGAATCGGGTTATATTCCCAAGGCTTGTCTTTAGATCTACATGTCTGCAAAGACCATGGTATTTATGGTCTGTCGTAGGTGGGACATATCAAGAATGATTCTTCCCAGGGGGAGGGGGGGGCAGAACTGCCATCCTCATGAGCGGGGAGGAAAATGAAAATTAAATTAAAAATAACCAAGTGAATCATTTATGACCATAACTTGCAAACTGTACTTTTCAACCTTCATCCAAGTGTCTGACACCACGTGTGACAAGGGACTGAATGCGTGAGATGAAGTAAGCTGTGATGGGAAACCTAAAGCACTGCCTAATGAAATGTATTAGGTTGTAGTGGAGTTCAACTTGAGAGTATGAAAATGGCAGAAATTTGTGCCTCAACTGTTGGTACATTTTAAGCTTTTAAGAGCTAAAATGACTAATTTACTTTTTGACAGTTGAAAGGTGTGTGTTTGTTTTACTTTTGCAGGTAATATGTTTGTAAATTAGGTTTATTCACACTTGCTGTCTGAGTGATTAGTTTTGAGCTCCAGTATGACATCAGTGGTCCTCTGAGCATTACTGTAGTGTTCTAAAAATACGATCACATAACCAAGTTCATAAAACCACATTGTAAATTTCAGTCGGTTTGCTTCCAGAAGATGCCGTTTAGATGCTAATCCCACAACACAATGAGAAAGGCAGACTAATAAGCGAGGAAACTTTGCTTAAAGCCATGACGGGCCCCAAAATTTAAATTTAGGTTACAAAAATTGCACACACATGGGGACTGCACACTGGTAGTACTTTTACTATTAAAAAAAATTTGTTTTGGATTAAATATTGAAGATAAGTTGGTTGTTGAAAATAAGGGCCCCTTCTAGTTAGCAGGGTGTGCTACAGTGTAATGCGAATGTTAACTTGATGCACTTTTATATGTACTTTATGGCAGATGCTTTGCTTAGTGCTGTGGTTTATGTTTTGATTTTTATTCCTTTTTTTTTTCATATTCTTGTAACCAGTTCATGAAGAAAATGGCCCTGTTTTTCAGGTCACATACTTTCAAAATAAATGAATTAAAATGCAATAAATGCTTCCTTAGTGTACTTTTGTAATTGCAGACTTATTCTGGTCATGAATGAAAAGCCCCAGTGGTTCATGTCACTTTCTTTTTAAAGGCCAACTTGCAAAAAAATGAAAACACAAAATGTGTGTGCGTTTATGTAAGTTACTTTTCTAACTGACAGATGAGCTTTATTCAGAATTTTCAACATGGCTGATTGTAAGGTAATGATCTGTGATGGAAGCTCTATACAAATGGTTGAATTAAAGGTATTCTTTTTTTATTTGCTCTCCTCAATTAGGAGGTGTTCTTTGGCATTGACAGTGTTCTACTTAAGTTTGCTTTTTCCGTAAAGTTGATTGGACTGTGGTGAGCAAGAATTTAAAGTCATAGTCTGGAGGAATAATTCCTTTTGGTGGCATGCTTTGCTTAATTTTGTTAACCGTGGGGATCCTAAGACCTTAAATGGCTGAGAGGTGGGGAAGGGTAAGATGTGAACTTGGTGGGTTTTTTTTTTTCCCCAGCCCGCAGGTAAAGCTTTACCCCAGCATTTAATTTCTTTTTGTAACTTTGTTGCTGGCAGTAACATATAGAAGCGTGGACTTTCTTGATTCTTTAAACTTTTAGAATGTAGGGTACTAGTGAAAGGGATAGTCCCTCTGCGGAGGTCTATTGGGAGGGGGGTTAGAGAGATGTAGTCTCAATTCAGCAATGCACCTACTTCAGTCACTTCTTAAATTTTGGCAGTGCACATAAATTCAATAAAAGGTGTTTAAAAATATTTGTGACAGACACATTTACAGTTCATGCAGTTTGATTACTTTTATCTAACAAGTTTAGACTTTCCTTAGACAATTTCTTGGAATACCATATTTTAAAGGGGATGTTTCATGCCAGGCGCTGTCTGTTGGAATTAATGGATGACAAGATGGGGTACATCTGTGGCAACAGAGCCAGATTTGCTGCTGTTTTACATGAGCTCACAATTTCAAATCTGGCTCGAAGGTGAAATCAGTCTTGTAAGGTATGGCTGATCATGAACACCAATTACAAGTTTACATACTGGTATTTGGCTTGAATTGGCCAAGTCAGATAATCAGCCATGGTTTAAGTCCTCAAGCATAGGTGCACATTTGGAACATAAGTTGACAAGTATACAGATAGAAATGGCTGCTGCCAAGCTTGGGGAGACTACAACAAGGAAGACAACAAGACATCCTGTAGAGGTATTGGAAATTTTTTGGAAATTAAAATAAAAACTTTGGAAATTTGTTTTAAAGTGCATTTTTTTTTTCATTTTTATGCTTGATGTCATAGAGGTGTTGGTAAATTCTTAATCCAAGTGCATTCTTAGTTTTTCCCACATAATAAAACTATGTAAACCACCCCTTTACTATAACAATAATGTTTTTTTCACAGTTTTATATATCCATAATTTTTTAATTTAATTTTGATGGTATCCATAATATAGGGGCATTGAGGACATCTTCCACATTTTAAAACTGCCACCCTGCCCCAAATTGCTGTTTTTCCTTTCTAAGAGTCCTTTAAATGAAATGTCCTCCTCATACACAACTACAGGTTTTGGTTCCAACTTTCTCCTGCACTTCTAGATCAGAATTAAAAATCGTCCAGTATTTATTAATAATATTCCTAATATCATAAAAATTCGAAGTAAATGTAAGGGTTACTGCACGTCCAAAACCCAAGGGCCTACATTCTTTTTTAGATGATTGAAGCTGTGATGTACTGAAGTGATTCATTCTGAAGAAGTCTTATACCTGACAAAAGCGCTAAATTAAAGTTTATTCTATTATACTTGCTGTTATTTCTGCCTGCAGTATTTGTCTTCGAGAGTTATTTAGTTTTTGACTGTTTATACTTTCAAATTGACATGGTAGTCAGGAAGAGCTGGCTGTATTTGCAGGTATTTTATACCTGAAAAAACAGAAAAGAGCAGACCATTTCAGATCTTTTCAGGATACAAAATTAATGAAGCTAAAACAGAGCCAATAGCTGTAAGTTATATACCCACACATGAATTGGTTCAGGAATGTCTATATTTATGATGACATGAGAAATGGATTTAAAAAGGATTCCAGTGTGGCAACTAAGGATTTGAGGGAAGAGACTAAAGGAAAGATAATACAAAAACTGAGAAACTGGAAGCTCTGTGTATATGGCTGGTAAGATACAAAAAGTTACAATGTTTTTAGTCACTTTAGTATTATACACAGGCAGGGTTGCCAGATTTCCGACTGACCAGGTAGGGACAAAAAAAAGGTCTTTAAACACGGAGCTGCTTCTATTTTTCCATTTTAATATGGAACATCAAGCAGTTCTGCATTAAACACAAGTAGCTCTGTGTTTACCAATTTTTGATTGGCCCATATCCGCATTAAAAACAAGCAGCTCCATGTTAAGCGATTTTTTTATTGGCCCGTATGCTAGTATATGGGCCAATCAAAAAAAAAAAAAGCGGAGGGCTGTTTCACTGGGATTTAAACTTGGCAGTGTGGGACTCTGATCAGGCTGCTGAATCCGGGACATTCCCGCTCAAATAGGGACGTCTGGCAACCGGTCAGGTATATTTTCATCAACTAAGGGAGACGTTGTGGGTAGCAGTTATTTAAGAGCTGAAGGATTTTATCTGGGAGAGGAAGATGTTTTTTTGTGTTTCACTGTTGCAGGTAATCTTCTGGCAGGTTGCCGTCAGTCGGCCTAAATATTAAAGTCTTGGGTCCTGCGTCAGGGGTATAAAACATGCAGCCGACGCCATTTTCTTTAGTCTTTCTTGCCGCGCGGTGCCCGAAGCAGACTCCTGAAATTTTCGTATTTGAGTTTCAGAACCGAAGTCTTCAAATAAAGCTAAGTACCCTGTTGTGGAAACTTTTTCTTGCTTCTTACCGATGTCGGTGGAAGTTAATAATTGCATTACTTGTGGGAAGCAAATGCATCCATAAGGCTTTCCATTTGTACTGTATTCCTTGCTTAGGCCCAGATCATAACATGCTTTGCTGTCTGTTTTGTGCTAGATTTAACCAATGCAGTATTAAGTGTTGGTATGTCTTTGCTTCAAAATATTTTGGAAACGGATTGATTTACCCTGAAATGTCGTCTGATAGCAATCAGACTACCGAAGTTCACAAAAAAACTCAAAAGGACAGACAGTCTAGGTCCAAAACCGATGATGAAACTTCTCCTAAGCCAGTCGCCAGTACTCGGGTGCTTTCGCAGCCCCTGATGCCCACTACTTTCGAGTCGCAGGCCTCTACCAAGACCCATGTGGAGTCCGGCATGCCACGAGATTCTCAAAGTATTGTACCCGTGGATGTCTCTCCCTTGGATCGGTCTGGAGCCACTGAGCAGGCACCGGCTTCTGAGGGTGTTTTCAGGCCTCAGCATTTCTATATAAAACCGACGCCAGCTTCAAAGACAAAAGCAACTTCTAAGGCTAAAAAACTGATGCATGAGCCACGTGCTCAGGCCTCTATGCCCAAAAAACAGATTATCAAAATGGCTGAAGACTTGATTACCTTGATCAGGGGTTCCCAATCTCCCCCGAAAAGAGGCCTAGGCAAGACACTGATTATCAATCTTAAGATCAGGTTTCTATTCCTTCTGATTCCTCTTCTGATCAGGAATTTTCTATACCACCCTATGAGGATTCAGATGCAGAATAATCCATCCCATCTGCATCTCCTCCTGAGGATTATTCATTTGGGAAACCTTGCATACTTTGAGGGAACATTTTCATTGGGAGAGTCAAGATTTCTCAGAATCAAAAAAGAGGCTTAGGGATTTCCTTCTTCCTCAACATAGGCCTTTGGCCATACCTCCTGTATTAGACATTGTTGATGTGTTTTCGGAATCAAGCATGGCTCCAGATTCCCTACCTCCGACTCCTAGCAAGCCAGACAGATATTACAGGGTTTCTGACTCCCACAAATTTTTATTCAAAAACCCTGCTGCTGACCCCAAAACTATCTCACAGGGTCCCAAAGGTGTAAAGGCCTCAACAGCTAAGAATCCTACCCCCCTCTGATAGAGATTCCAGGGGACTGGATAGATAGGGAAAGAAAGTTTATAAGTCTGCAACCTTGGCAATTAGGGCCTTAAACTGCCAGTTTCATATGCTTAAGTATCAGCAGCATGTTATGGGATTATTGAAACGGAAAATGATGTTGATTTCTGAATGTGCAGAAAATAAAGAATTACAGGAATTATTGCATGCAGCAGAACAGGTTGGAAAGCATACCTTGCGATGTGGTTTTGATTCCTTGGAGGCCTCCTGCAGGGCCGCAGTTACTGGATCTGTGATTAGAAGGCATGCCTGGTTGAAGGAGCAAAATCTGCCTGATCATGTTAAAGCTAAATTGTTGGATGCACCATTACAACATGATGCTGTTTGGTAACAGGGCAGAAGAGGTTTTAAAGAAAATGGAAAACAAAGCTAAGTCTATGCAAACTGTAAACGACTTATTACAAGTGCAGCCACCAAGATTCAGTAGTGACTGGCCTACAAAAAATTGGTCCTTTCTTGTGTCAGACAGAGCCTCACGGGGCAAATCCAGGTGCTCAAAAGGCTCCAGATATCAATCACAGGGTTCTTGCAGGTCAAAGCAATGGGGGTGCCTCTACCTCCAAATCTGGAGGAAACCAAGCACAACCCTACAGTAAACAAGTCTCAGTGACTTCCCTCTGCCATCACCAAGCACTTATCTTTTGGCAGCCCCCTTAGGGGGAAAACAAGCACTTCATGCTCAAAATTGTCAGTTAATAACCCAAGACAAGTGGGTATTAAACGTAGTATCCCAGGGATACATTTCCATACCTTGCCAATTCCAAACTGTTGGCCAGATCTGCCACAAAATCAATGGGCAGAGGCACAGAAACAAGTTATGTCCCTCATGGATATGGGAGATTTTCAGCCAGTACCAGAACTAGAAAAAGGACAAGGGTTTTACTCAAGACTGTTGTTGGTACCCAGAAAAGACTATGCCTGGTGCCCAATACTGGATTTATCGATTTTGAACACCTACTTGGACATCCCAAAATTCAAAATGCTGACTTTGCAACAGCTTCTGCCCATGCTGGGCAAGAACGCTTGGCTAGTGCCTCTAGACTTGGAGGCATACCTGCATATCCCAATAAGGGAATCGTGCAGAAGATACCTCCACTTCAAGGCAGGTTTTTTGCATTACCAATTCTCTGCACTGCCCTTTGGCTTATCTACTGTGCCCAGGGTATTTACAAAATGCCTGGCACCAGTAATTGCATTTTGCAGACAAAGAAGCATTCAAATCATCCATACTTGGACGACTGTCTCATTCAAGCAGAAAACAAGGACATTCTTCTTCAGCATCTGGCATTTGTAAAAAGGCTTCTAACATGCCTAGGGTACACCATAAACAAAAATTAATCTCAACTGGTACCCTCTCAAAAGATTACATTCCTGGGTGCAAGCTTGAATACAACTGCCCAGATGGCTTACCTTACACCAGTCAAAAAGGCAACTGACTGACTATTTACTTCAAACAGATGGCAGAAAAAACCCAGTTATCTGCAAGACAAATTCTGCAAGCATTGGGGTTCATGGCATCCTGCATTCTACTAATTCCATATGCAAGAATGCAGATGAGGAAACTACAGTGGTATCTAAAAAAGTTTATGGAGTCAACATTGTCACCGTCTGGAAACAATGATTCCTCTCATTCCCTGCCTACAACAGGAGTTTCTTTGGTGGGCAGAGACATGTTACCAGAACATGGGACGGTCTTTCACTCTACCCCCTGCCAACCAAACCCTAACTACAGACGCATCAGACTATGCTTGGGGGGCCCACCTGGCGGGGAGATGCATTCAGGGCATATGGAGCCCAAAACCAATGCATCTGCATATCAACCAGAAAGGGATGTTAGCTGCTCAGAATGGCCTGACAGCCTTCAAGGACTTACTTCATCCAGGACAACTACTGATAAAGACTGACAACACCACAGTTATGTTGTACATAAACTAGCGGGGGGGGGGTACACATTCCTACCCCCTTTGCAGACTAGCCATGGCATTGTGGTACACAGCCATGACTTACCAAGTACATCTTCAAGCTCAATTTCTGCCAGGAAAACAAAATACTCTGGCAGACCTATGCAGAAATCTTATGGACCCTCACGAGTGGAAACTGGATCTACAAGTCTTCAGCATAACACAGAAATGGGGGAGCCTGGACATAGATCTATTTGCCTCCCCCCAGAATTATCAACTGGACAAATTCTGCACAAGGACTTATGACAGACAAGTATGGAAAGTGGATGCTCTGTCCTTCAGTTGGAAAAACCTATCATTCTACGCCTTTCCTCCTCTGCCTCTTCTTCCCAAAGTCCTACTAAAGCTCAGACAGGAAAAACCAAAAATGATCCTAATTGTCCCGGACTGGCCTCACCAGCACTGGTATCCAATTCTAAGGAATATGTCTCAACTGCCTCCTCTACTGTCCTCAGCAGAACAATCAAATTCTGCCCAATCGGCTCCAAACTCTGAACCTGGCAGCATGGCTGATCATGTAGTTATTCAAACAGCACCTCTCAGTAAATCTGTGATGAATGAATGTAATTTTGGAAGCCAGAAGGCCTAGTACTAGTAAATCTTATGCTGATAAATGGAAGAGATTCTGTGCTTGGAACCAAGCACAAGGGACTAACGCAGCAAAGCCAAATATTCCTCAGATTTTACAGTACTTAACTGAGATGCTTGACAAGGGCCTATCTTTTTTATCAGTAAAAATCCATGCCTCTGCCATCTCTGCTCATTACAACACAATGCCTCCTTTTCTCATCCTCTGCTAAAACGGTATCTTAGAGGGGCCAAAAATTTAAGGCCTCCCAGAAGATCACCAGTTCCTGCATGGGACCTCAATTTTGTGTTGGAAAAGCTCACCCTGCCTCCATTTGAACCAGCAGCTATTGCAGATATAAAGCTTTTATCTTGGAAAACCGCTTTCCTTCTGGCAATCACTTCAGCAAGAAGGGTTTCAGAACTACAGGCCCTCATGGCTGTGGAGCCTTTTATTATATTTTACCCAGACAGTGTCCCTCAGGACCAACCCTTCCTTTATGCCTAAGGTGGTATCCAGTGTAGCTCTTAACCAAACTATTCACCTGCCAACTTTCTACCCAAATCCATAGAACAAGGAGGAGCGGATTCTGCATTCCTTGGATGTATACAGACAGCTAAGATTCTACTTAAACAGGACCAAATCTCTAAGAAAATCTGAGCTGCTACTGGTGGCATTTGCTGCAGGATCAGAGGGAAAGGTTATTTCAAAGCAGACATTTCAAAATGGATGTCCCTGCATTTGTTTCTGTTATTTGTATCATGGTAAACCGGTGCTCAAGGTTATCGGGTCACATTCCACCAGGGCTGCATCTACCTCAGCAGCTTTTCTCAGAGGGGTGTCAACCAAAGATATTCTAGAATCTGCTACTTGGAGCTCTGTTCATGCTTTTGCAAAGAATTATCATTTGCCTCTCTTCTCTAAGTCAAGGGCAGGCTTTGCCACTGCAGTTCTGCAGGGACTTATAGCCGCTCCTAATGCTATTTAGTTCCAGCCTCCCATCAATAGCTTTGGGATTCTACCCAAATGTAATAACTGCAACAGTGAATACACCCGAACATCTACATTTATGGTAAGTGTACATAACTGCACTACATAAGTGGGGTAATCTGATTCTTCAAATGTGGTAATCCCAATCCGCCCTGTCCTATTGGAAGGGGTATTTCAGAGCTACACAATTAAGGCTCTTACACACACACACACAAGCTGAAACCTGTAATTCAAAGTGGAAAGAGATGGTGATGAAATGGTGGGGTGGGGGCTCAAGAAACAAGGCGAGACTGGGATTTTGACTGCAGATCTTTAAGGAGAAGAACAATAATCATACAGAATATTCTATTCATAAATTAGCATAAAGTATTCTAAGAACTAAGCCAACACTGGGAATGGAGAAAGGAGATTCTGGCAGTGAGGATGACTGCAATAAGGGATGCAGACAGTAGGCAAGAAGGGACTGGAATTTATTGGAGTAAAGTGGCACAGGAAACAAGGTATTGGGAGCAGATAACTAGAGAGGGAAAGGTAATAGAATGGGAATATGCCAATAATTTATTTGGCCTGCGGGTTATCAAGGATTTGATATCAGAGTATAGGCAAAGATAAAGAAATGGGGGGTACCAAGTGAAAGATCAGCACTGGAATTGTTTAGTAGAATCTAGAAGAGAAGCTGCTGTTTAAAAAATGACTAGTGGAGCATACAAAATATTGCATGATAACTATATAAGATTCAATCAGAGGTGGTTAGAAAGGATTGGGAAGGGATATTGGATAAGCAATTCACAAAGAATGAGGGGGTATATGGGTCTTCCAAATATGCAACAGAATCTCGAAGACATAAGATTTTTGCTTGGAAACGTTTATGTAAACATTCTTATACTCCACATAGACTCCAGAGAATTTTTCCTTGAGTCGACCGCAAATGTTGGCGGTATGATGGGGAAGAAAGAGGTAATTGGGAACATTTTCTGGGAGTGTAATGAATTGGCAGACTAAAGATTCACTGCAGATTACTGTATCTGAGATACTGAGCGAGTAAATTGGTGTGTCTAGGGAAATGAGCTATGATAGAGAATCTGAATTGCCTAGACATAGGAAGGCCTTGCTGAGTCTAATTATGGTGGCTGCCAAAAAAGTAATTATTAGAAAATGGAAATCATAGTCTAAACTAACAGTACTAGAAGTTGTGAATATAGCAACAGAGTTAAAACAACTGGAATTAGGGTTTTTAGAAAAGGGTAGGAGCAAATTACATAAAGGGGATTGTGGGAACAATACATACAGTGGAGGAATGAGGTTTAAAAGAAGGCAGGATTTAAATGAGCTATGTAATGTTTGACTGACAGTGACTGGGTAGATAAGTGATGTGTAATTTTTCTACTAAAATTATGTTAATGTGGTTTGTGATATATAATTCTTTCAACTAAAATATGCTTTGTACGATTGCCTATGTTATAAGGGATGATTAAATTTAATAAAGATGTTTCATGGTTGGAAAGAAAACGTTGACTGGTAATGGCAATGTGGTCATATGTTCAAATGTGTTACTTGAAACTTTTTGTTGAGTGGGCCCAGATCTGGTGATACAGCAGTACCACAAGGTTTTTCCCTGCCCTGTCAACTATGCCACTGCATAGAATTCCTGTTAAGCATATCATATTGGGAAGAACCAATGTAAAGTTAAGAGTGCAGGAACATTGTTACTGTATCAAGTCTATGAATATGACAATTTTTTTAACTTTCTGACAATTTTAAGAAGGTTTCCTTTTCATATAAACTTCCACTTGATGTGGGGGCTGGGGAACGCACCTTTCTGTGCCAGGAATTGTATTGGCGGTTTTTGTTTTAGTGAGGTTGTACCTCAGTTAAATTATTACACTTCCATTGCACCAGTCCTCGGTAAACAAAATAACAGGTTGACCTGATTGACCGCTTTCTCCACCGCACTTCCTTTAAGTTTTGTCTAGTAGGGAATGTTTTTATTCTGAAGTTTACATTCCTGTCTGAATGAAAGCACTCAATAAATTGGTGTCCTCTATCCTGTAGTAGACTAGTATTCCTTATTTATTTTTATTTTATTTATTTATTTTACATTTGTTGACCGGGCTAGTCTAACTGGATATATGTCCATTTTCAGTAGAGGCCCGGGGAGAAAAGCTCCAAGCATCAGCAGTGACACAGAATACAATATATAGTAATAGTGAAATGAATTACAGTACATTGGCTACATTGGTCAGAACAAAATTGTACTGAGTCATTTAGTAGTAAGATCAAATACAGAGAGAAAAACAAAAAAAAATTTTTTTTTTCAAAATATGAAGGAAATTGTAAATTACAGAGTAGGCAGCATAGAATAGTTGAGAAGAGAAGTATAGAGAGAGCAAGAAGGGGAATGAGATGTCAGTCAGGGTTAGAGCATGGACAAAGCCAGTGAGTTTTAAGATGTTCATCGTGTTTCACTGTTGCAGTCATTACACTTGGGTTATCCTGCTGGCAGGCTAAAAGCAGTCGGCCTGAATTCCAAAGTCCTGGTCTGGCGTCGGTTGCTGTCAACTCATCCCTGACGTCAATGTGCCAGGGGTATAAAAGATGCAGCCGACTCCATTTTCTTCAGTCTTTCTTGCCGTGCGGTGCTTGAAGCAAAAGCAGTTCGCAAGTGCCGGTCGGCCGACTCCTGAGATTTTCGAAATTGAATTTCAGATCCAAAGTCTTCAATAAAGATAAGTACCTCGTTGGGGAAACATTTTTTTCTTGCTCCAGACCGATGTCAGTAAAAGTTAACAATTGTATTTCTTGTGGGAAGCAAATACATCATAAGGATTTTCATTCTTACTGTATTCCTTGCCTAGGCCCTGACCACGACGTTGCTAGTTGTCAGTTTTGTGCTAGAGTTAACCAACGCACTATTAAGCATCGGTACAAATTTGCATTTCATTACTTTAGCTGAAGGTTTAACTATATAATGCCGTTGGAACAGCCGATGACCGGAGTTCATAAAAAGCGCAAGGAAAAAGAAAAGGGCAGGCATCCGAGGTCGAAAACTGATGACGAAGCCTCCTCTAGACCAGTCGCCGGTTCTCAGTGAGGCGCTTTCGCAGCCCCTGACACCCGCTACCTCAGAGCTACAGGCCGCCTCTGACTCCCACGTGGAGACAACTAGGCCTCTGGAAACTCAAGGTATTGGGCCTATGGAAACTAATCCCTCAGATGGGTCCGGAGCCGCTGAGCAGGCATCGGCTTCTGAGGGTGTTTTTGGACCTACACAACTTTCTATCAAGCCAACCTCAGCATTCAAGACAAGTCTAAAACACCTTTGAAGACATAGAAACAAGTACAGCATTCTCCTGGACAGTCATACATGCCTAAGAAACAGATGCTTAAAATGTCTGAAGACCTAATTACTTTGATCAGGGGTTCCCATCCCCCTCCTGATAACAGGCCTAGGCAAGACACTGACTGATTTCCTCTGATCAGGTTTCCATTTCATCTGATTCCTCTTCAGAACAGGGATACTCTCTTCCTCCCTATGAGGACTCTGATGCTGATCCATCCCTTCAGCCTCTCTTGCTGAGGACTATTCTTTTGAGGAAACCCTCCATGCCATGAGGGAGCATTTCCACTGGGAGAGCCAAGATTATTCAGAATCCAAGAAAAGGCTCAGAGATTTTCTTATTGCCTCAACACAGACATCTTGCTATTCCACCTGTACTTGACATTGTAGGTGTTTTTTTCAGAGTCCAGTCTGTCTCCTGATTCTTTACCCCCTGCACCAGTTAAGCCAGATAGGTACTACAGGGTTCCAGATTCACATAAATCTCTTTATAAAAACCCTGCTACTGACCCAGAAACTATAGCTCAGGGTCCCAAAGGGGTCAAGGCTTCCACTGCAAAAAACCCTGTTCCCTCTGATAGGGATTCTAGAGCACTGGACATATGGGGGAAAGAAGTTTACACCTCTGCTACTTAGCTGTAAGGGCTTTAAATTGCCAGTTTTATATGCTTAAATATCAGCAATACCTAATGTCTCTGCTTAAACAAAAAATTATGACAAACTCTGAATGTCCTGAAAACCAGGAAATGCAGGATTTATTGCATGCAGCTGAACAAGTGGGAAAGCATACTTTGCAATGTGGTTTTGATTCACTAGAAGCCTCTTGCAGGGCCGCAGTTACAGGATCTGTCATTTGAAGGCATGCTTGGTTAAAGGGACAGACTCTGCCTGATCATGTTAAAGCAAAATTATTGGATGCTCTGCTCCATTAGAGCATGATACTTTGTTTGGTGTTAAGGCAGAAGAGGTGTTAAAGAAAATGGAGGATAAAGCGAAATCTATGCAGACTGTAAAGGATTTCTTACAGGTTCAACCACCCAGATTTAGTAGGAACTGGCCTTCTAAAAACTGGTCCTTTCCTGTGTCAGACAGGCCACAAAGAGGCAGATCTCAGCCCCAAGACTCATACAGACCTAAACAATGGGGTGCTTTTTACCTCCAAAAGCGGAGAAGACAAATCACAACCATATAGGAAACCATCCCAATGACTTCCCACTGCCATTGCCAAGCACTTATCTTTTGGCAGCACCCTTAGGGGGAAAGCTAGCACTTTTCTCACAAAATTGGCACATGATCACCCAGGACAAATGGGTACTGAATATTGTTTCTCAGGGCTACAGGTTCCACTTTCACTCCCTTCCAAAGGCAAAAGGTATGCCAGACCTGCCACTCAATGGGCAGAGGAACAAAAGCAAATTTCATCTCTCATGGACATGAGGGCTGTTCAGTGAGTACCACAGCAAGAACAGGGACAAGGATTTTACTCCAGGCTTGGAGACCAATACGGGGCCTGTCTATTCTAAATACTTTTCTGGACATTCCAAAATTCAAAATGCTGACACAGCAGCAACTTCTGCCCATGCTGGGCAAGAAGGCTTGGCTCGTAACTTTGGACCTCAAGGAGGCATACCTGCATGTCCCAATCAGACAATCGTGAAGAAGATACCTCAGATTCATAGCGGGCTCAATGGACTACCAATTATCTACTGTGCCCAGGGTCTTCACAAAATGCCTGGCACCAGTAATTGCATTTTGCAGACAAAGAGGAATTCAAATATATCCCTACTTGGACTGCCTTATTCCAGCGGAGAGCAAGGAGATTCTGCTAAAGCATCTGGCATTTGTAAAAAGATTACTAATTTCCCTAGGGTACACAGTAAATGAAAAGAAATCAAAACTAGTACCCTCTTGAGATAATATTCCTGGGTGCAAGCTTAAATACAACTGAAAAAAATGAAAAGACCAATGGTTAGACCACAGCTGAAGATAAAAATGGAATAATCCACGTCGGGAATTAAATCACTTGCAGCTTCACAGTAGTGCCCTGTATAAAACCAAAAGTTGTAACTGAGATGTAGTAGTCAAGGTAGGAAATGGTTCACTTGCAGTTTCACACCACTTTATTAAACAAGAGTAAGCGCTTTCACGATCTAAGTCAGCTGATTGCTTCTTCAGACTCATAAAAACAGTTAAAACATTGGTATTTAAAATATGGTTCAACCAATGAAAACACATATAGAACTATGACATAGACTAAAATTGCATGCATCAGTACATTAATTTGCCTTATATTCTGCATAAGATGAAATAAAATATACATATAACACACATTTTATGTAATAATCCATATTACTTAATGTTTTAGTGGTCTGGATTTTAAAAAAGGTTTCAAGGAAAACAGCATTGTTCAATCCAGGAGACCTGTCTGCCGGAACCATATTTTAAATACCAATGTTTTAACTGTTTTTATGAGTCTGAAGATGCGATCAGCTGACTTAAATCACTTGCAGCTTCACAGTCATCTATTTCCTGATGTGGATTATTCCATTTTTATCTTCAGCTGTGGTCTAACCATTGGTCTTTTCATTTTTTTCGCTTGAGGTGTATACCAGGCATTTATCCAGCTTTTGTTTTCTTTCACGTGTTAAATACAACTGCCCAGATAGCTTATCTCACGCCAGACAAACAAAGGCAACTGACTTTTTACTTCAAAATGTTGGCAACAAAGACCCAATTATCTGCAAGAAAAATTCTGCAGGCTTTGGGCTTCATGGCATCCTGCATTTTGCTAATTCCATATGCCAGACTGCATATGAGGAAGCTACAATGGTACCTAAAAAGTGTTTGGACTCCACATTGCCACAGCCTGGAAACATTAATTACCCTCATTCCCTGCCTGCAACAGGAGTTTCGATGG